>NW_024070186.1:176175407-176267737 GCF_014754425.2 Oryx dammah | reverse complement strand
CACGACTGAAGTGACTTAGCAACAGCAGCAGTAGCAGATGGTAACCTCATAGTAACCACAAACCAAAAATCTATCATAAAAGAAGAAAGGAAAAAAAGAAGAAAAGAACTTCAAAAACAAACCCAAAACATTAACAAAATAGCAATAGGAACATACATATCAATAATTACCTTAAATGTAAATAGACTAGATGCTCTAACCAAAAGACATAGAGTGGCTGAATGGTAACACGAACATGGAACAAGACCTGTATATCTTCTTATAAGACTCGCTTCAGATGTAGACACACACATAGGCTGAAAGTGAAGGAATAGAAAAAAGGTGCTCCATGCAAATAGGTATCAAAAGAAAGCCAGAGTAATGACCTTTTATCACACAAAAGAGACTCTGCATAGTGATCAAGGAATCGATCGAAGAAGATGTAATAATTTTAAACATCTATGCACCCAATGTTGCTGAAGCTGAAGCTCCAATTCTTTGGCCACCTGATGCAAAGAGCCAACTCATTAGAAAAGACTCTGATGCTGAAAAAGGTTCCAGGCAAAAGAAGGGGGAAGTAGAGGATGAGATGGTTAGATGGCATCACCAACTCAATGGACATGAATTTGAGCAAACTGGTGTGCTGCATGGTGTCACAAAGAGTCAGATAGGACTAAGCAACTGAACAACAACATTATCTCTATCTAGTTGATGGTTTTAGCCACCACCTCCTCAATTTCCCATCCTCCCAGACCCTGAAGCTAACCATACATTTAAAAGATCACACACAATGATCAAGTGGGATTTATCCTAGGGACATAGGTATGGTTCTATTTCCACATATGAATCAATATGGTACACTCCATTAACAAACTAAAAAAGGAAAAATATAATCTCAATAAATGGAGAAAATATTTTGACAAAATTAGAATTCCATTTATTATTTAAAAAAAAACTCTCTAGAAAATGAGTATAGAGGCAACATATCTCAACAATAATCCAGGCCATATATAAAAAGCTGACATCATACTCAACAATGAAAAGCTGAAAGCAGGAACAAGACAAGGATTCCACCATAACCACTTTTATTCTACATAGTATTGAAAGTCCTAACCACAGAAATCAGAGAATAAAAAGAAAGGAAAAGAAAGAAAACTATTTTCAGATTATATACTATACATAGAAAATCCTAAAGTTGCTATCAGAAAGCTACTAAGGTTCATTAATAAATTATGTAAAGTTGCCTGATACAAAATTAGCATATAGAAACTTGTTGCAATCAATACTCAGAAAAGTAAATTAAGAAAATCAACCCATTTACAACTGCATCAAAGATAATAAAATACCTAGGAATAAACCTATGTAAGGAGGTAAAAGATCTATCCTAATAAAACTGTAATATACCATTAAAAAATTAAAGACAACACAAATAAATGGAGAGACATCCTTTGTTCATGAGTTAGAAGAATTAATATTTTTAAAATGACCATACTCCCCAGGGTAAAGTACAGATCCAATGGAATCTCTATCAAAATACCAATGACATTTTTCACAGAACTAGAACAATAAATTTCAAATCTGTATAGAAACACCAAAACCGCAAAGAGCCAATACAGTTTGAGAAAGAATAGAGCTAGAACTATCATATTCCCTCACTTTAGACTATGCCATGAAACTACAGTTATCAAGACAGTATAGTACTGGCACAAAAACAGCTGTATAAATCAATCAAACAGAATAGAGAGCCTAGGAATAAACCCACACAGTTATGGTCAATTAATCTATGACAAAGGAGGTTAAGACTGGATTAGAGGGGGGCGGTCCTAAGATGGTGGAGGAATAGGATGGGGAGACCACTTTCTCCCCCACAAATTCATCAAAAGAACATTTCAATGCTGAGTAAATTCTCCAAAACAACTTCTGAATGCTGGCAGAGGACACCAGGCACCCAGAAAAGCAGATCATTGTCTTCAAAAACAGGTAGGAAAAATATAAAAGATGAAAAAAGAGACAAAGGAGGTAGGGAGGGAGCTCTGTCCTGGGAAGGGAGTCCCGTCCTGGGAAGGGAATCTTAAAAAGAGAGAAGTTTCCAAACACCAGGAAACACTCTCACTGCAGAGTCTGTGGCAAGCCTTGGAAGCACAGAGGGCAACATAACAGGGAAGAAAAATAAATAAATAATTAAAACCAACAGATTATGAGCCCAATGGTAACTCCCCCAGCGGAGAAGCGGTGCAGACGCCTGCATCTGCCACTGGCAAGTGGGGGCTGGGCAGGCAGGCGCGGGCTGCAATGCTTTTTAAGAATTGGGCCGGAATGCCCCGAATGTAACCAGAGTGAACTGACTTGGGCTAGCATACCAGACTGTGGGATAGCTATCACGTGAAAAGCTCTAACATAAGACACCGCCAGGACCATGCACAGAACAAAGGACGGAACAGAGATAGCCGGCTGCAGACCATCCCCAGCCCATGACAGCCAGCCAGAGCTGTAAGGGTTGGAAGGGGGTAATTGCAGCTCCGGAGAGACTTTACCTACCAAACTTCAAGCAGGCTGCTTTGCTAACTAAGACTTCTTGGGGTTCTGGACAGTCACCATCTTCCTGACAAGGGGCGCCAGTGGTACACCCAGAAAACTGAGCAGCAGGGAAAGGCGATAAGTTGCAGCAACTGCGCTCGCCAAACACCTGAGCCACTCGGTCCTGGGAAGGGCACAAAACGCAGGCTCAAACGAATCTGCGCCTCTGAGGGCTACCTGAAAGCCGAGCCTGAGCGGCTTAGACCAGGGAGGTGCATGCAGCCTAGGGCCGGCCTCAGACGGTTCCCAGGGGAGCAACGTAGAGCCTGAGTGGGGTGCGCCGTGTACAGGGGCATGCCCAGCGTGGCTGAGACACTATGAGCACATTTCAGTGTTATTTGTTTGCAGCATCCCTCCCTCCCCACAGCACGACTGAACAAATGAGCCAAAATAAATAAATAAAAGTATCCACCACCGCCCCCTTTGCTTCAGGGTGGAAATCAGACACTGAAGAGACCGGCAAACAGAAGAAGCTAAACTGAGGGAACGGCCTTGGAGTGACCCCACACTGCCCACAACACCAGAGAAAGTCCAAGAAATATCTTTACTATTTTTACGACCATTCTCTTTTTTTTTCTTTTTTGATGTTGTTGTTTGATTGTATTTTCTTTTCTTTTTCTTCTCCATTTTTTAACTTTTTAAAAATTTTAAGTCCTCTATTTCTCCTTTAATTTTAGTTTTTATAACCTACTATCACTTTTCAGAAAAAAAAAAAAGAGCCAGCCTATTTTTAAAGCAAACACCATATATATTTTTTTCCTGTGGTTGTTGTTGTTGTTTTTTAATAATTCTCGTGACTTTTTTTTTCTTCTTGTTCTTCTTCTTTTCCTTAATATTGTATTTTTGAAAATCCAACCTCTACTCTAGATTTTTAATCTTTGCTTTTTGGTATTTGTTGTCAATTTTGTACATTTAAAAACCCAATCTTCAGTACCCAATTTTACCTGAGAGCCAGATTACTGGCTTGACCACTCTCTCCTCTTTGGACTCTCCTTTTTCTCCACCAGGTTGTCTCTGTCTCTTCCCTCCCCCTTCTCTTTGCTACCAAACTCTGTGAATATATGTGTGTTCCAGATGATGGAGAACACATAGGGAACTGGTTACTGACTGGATCTGTCTCTCTCCTTTTCATTTCCCTCTTTTATCCTCCTGGCCACCTCTGTCTACTTCCTCCCTCTCCTCTTCCCTGTATAACTCCGTGAACATCTCTGAGCAGTCCAGACTGAGGAGCATACATAAGGAAGTGATTACTGGCTAGCTTGCCCTCTCCTCTTTTGATCCCACCTCATCTCATTCCAGTCACCTCTAACTACCCTCTCCCTCTTCTCTTCTCCGTGTAACTCAGTGAACCTCTCTGGGTGTCCCCAGTGTGGAGAAACTTTTCATCTTTAACCTAGATTTTTTTATCATTGGTGCCGTATGGATGGAGAAGTCTTGAGTCTACTGTAAAAATAAAACCAAAAACCAGAAACAGGAGGCTTAAGCCCAAATCCTGAGAACATCAGAGAACTCCTGAATCCAGGGAACATTAATCGATAGAAGCTCATCAAATGCCTCCATGACTACACTGAAACCAAGCACTACCCAAGGGCTAACAAGTTCCAGAGCAAGACATACCAGGAAAATTCTCCAGCAACACAGGAACATACCCCTGAGCTTCAATATACAGGCAGCTCAAGTTACTCCAAAACCATAGACGTCTCATAACTCATTACTGGACACTTCATTGCACTCCAGAGAGAAGAAATCCAGCTCTACCCACCAGAACTCTGACTCAAGCTTCCCTAACCAAGAAACCTTGACAAGCCACTGATACAACCCCACCCACAGTGAGGAAACTCCATAATAAAGAGAACTCCACAAATTCCCAGAATACAGAAAGGTCACCCCAAATGCAGCAATATAACCAAGATGAAGAGACAGAGGAATACCCAGCAGGTAAAGGAACAGGAGAAATGCCCACCAAACCAAACAAAAGAGGAAGAGATAGGGAATCTACCTGAGAAAGAATTCCGAATAATGATAGTGAAAATGATCCAAAATCTTGAAATCAAAATGGAATCACAGATAAATAGCCTGGAGACAAGGATTGAGAAGATGCAAGAAAGGTTTAACAAGGACCTAGAAGAAATAAAAAAGAGTCAATATATAATGAATAATGCAATAAATGAGATCAGAAACACTCTGGAGGCAACAAATAGTAGAATAACAGAGGCGGAAGATAGGATTAGTGAAATAGAAGATAGAATGGTAGAAATAAATGAATCAGAGAGGAAAAAAGAAAAATGAATTAAAAGAAATGCTGACAATCTCAGAGACCTCTAGGACAATATGAAATGCTCCAACATTCGAATTATAGGAGTCCCAGAAGAAGAAGACAAAAAGAAATACCATGAGAAAATACTTGAGGAGATAATAGGTGAAAACTTCCCTAAAACGGGGAAGGAAATAATCACCCAAGTCCAAGAAACCCAGAGAGTTCCAAACAGGATAAACCCAAGGCAAAACACCCCAAGACACATGTTAATCAAATAAACAAAGATCAAACACAAAGAACAAATATTAAAAGCAGCAAGGGAAAAACAACAAATTACACACAAGGGGATTCCCATAAGGATAACTGCAGATCTCTCAATAGAAACGCTTCAGGCCAGGAGGGAATAGCAAGACATACTTAAAGTGATGAAAGAAAATAACCTACAGCCCAGATTACTGTACCCAGCAAGGATCTCATTCAAATATGAAGGAGAAATCAAAAGCTTTACAGACAAGCAAAAGCAGAGAGAATTCAGCACCACCAAACCAGCTCTCCAACAAATGCTGAAGGATATTCTCTAGACAGGAAACACAAAAAGGGCGTATAAACCCAAACCCAAAACAATAAAGTAAATGGCAATGGGATCATACTTATCAATAATTCCCTTAAATGTAAATGGGTTGAATGCCCCAACCAAAACACAAAGACTGGCTGAATGGATAAAAAAACAAGATCCCTATAAATGCTGCCTACAAGAGACCCACCTCAAAACAAGGGACACGTACAGACTGAAAGTGAAGGGCTGGAAAAAGATATCCCACGCAAATAGAGACCAAAAGAAAGCAGGAGTAGCAATACTCACATCCAATAAAATAGACTTTAACACAAAGGCTGTGAAAAGAGACAAAGAAGGCCACTACATAATGATCAAAGGATCAATCCAAGAAGAAGATATAACAATTGTAAATATATATGCACCCAACATAGGAGCACCACAATAGGTAAGACAAATGCTAACAAGTATGAAAGGGGAAATTAACAGTAACACAATAATAGTGGGAGACTTTAATATCCCACTCACATCTATGGACAGATCAACTAAACAGAAAATTAACAAAGAAACACAAACTTTAAATGATACAATAGACCAGTTAGACCTAATTGATATCTATAGGACATTTCACCCCAAAACAATCAATTTCACCTTTTTCTCAAGTGCTCACGGAACCTTCTCCAGGATAGATCACATCCTGGGCCATAAATCTAACCTTGATAAATTCAAAAAAATCGAAATCATTCCAAGCATCTTTTCTGACCATAATGCATTAAGATTAGATCTCAATTATAGGAGAAAAACTATTAAAAATTCCAACATATGGAGGCTGAACAACACGTTTCTGAATAAACAATAAATCACAGAAGAAATCAAAAAAGAAATCAAAATATGTATAGAAATGAATGAAAATGAAAACACAACAACCCCAAACCTGTGGGACACTATAAAAGCAGTGCTAAGAGGAAAGTTCATAGCAATACAGGCATACCTCAAGAAACAAGAAAAAAGTCAAATAAATAACCTAACTCTACACCTAAAGCAACTAGAAAAGGAAGAAATGGAGAACCCCAGAGCTAATAGAAGGAAAGAAATCTTAAAAATTAGGGCAGAAATATCCTGTCCAGAGAGATGATATGGGGTGGGAGGTGGGAGGGGGATTCAGGATTGGGAGCTTGTATACACCCGTGGTGGATTCATGTCAATGTATGGCAAAACCAATACAGTATTGTAAAGTAAAATAAAGTAAAAAAAAAAAAAACAAAAAACAATTATACACCATGGGGGGAAAAATTAGGGCAGAAATAAACGCAAAAGAAACAAAAGAGACCATAGCAAAAATCAACAAAGCCAAAAGCTGGTTCATTGAAAGGATAAATAAAATTGACAAACCATTAGCCAGACTCATCAAGAAACAAAGGGAGAAAAATCAAATCAATAAAATTAGAAATGAAAATGGAGCGATCACAACAGACAACACAGAAATACAAAGGATCATAAGAGACTACTATCAGCAACTATATGCCAATAAAATGGACAACGAAATGGACAAATTCTTAGAAAAGTACAACTTTCCAAAACTGAACCAGGAAGAAATAGAAAATCTTAACAGACCCATCACAAGCACGGAAATTGAAACTGATATCAGAAATCTTCCAGCAAACAAAAGCCCAGGTCCAGACGGCTTCACAGCTGAATTCTACCAAAAATTTCGAGAAGAGCTAACACCTATCCTACTCAAACTCTTCTAGAAAATTGCAGGGGAAGGTAAACTTCCAAACTCATTCTATGAGGCCACCATCACACTAATACCAAAACCTGACAATGATGCCGCAAAAAAAGAAAACTACAGGCCAATATCACTGATGAACATAGATGCAAAAATCCTTAACAAAATTCTAGCAATCAGAACCCAACAACACATTAAAAAGATCATACACCATGACCAAGTGGGCTTTATCCCAGGGATGCAAGGATTCTTCAATATCCGCAAATCAATCAATATAATTCATCACATTAACAAATTGAAAAATAAAAGCCATATGATTATCTCAATAGATGCAGAGAAGGCCTTTGACAAAATTCAACATCCATTTATGATAAAAACTCTCCAGAAAGCAGGAATAGAAGGAACATACCTCAACATAATAAAAGCTATATATGACAAACCCACACCAAACATTATCCTCAATGCTGAAATATTGAAAGCATTTCCCCTAAAGTCAGGAACAAGACAAGCGTGCCCACTTTCACCACTACTATTCAACATAGTTCTGGAAGTTTTGGCCACAGGAATCAGAGCAGAAAAAGAAATAAAAGGAAACCAAATTGGAAAAGAAGAAGTAAAACTCTCACTGTTTGCAGATGACATGATCCTCTACATAGAAAATCCTAAAGACTCCACCAAAAAATTACTAGAGCTAATCAATGAATATAGTAAAGTTGCAGGATATAAAACCAACTCACAGAAATCCCTCGCATTCCTATGCACTAATAATGAGAAAATAGAAAAAGAAATTAAGGAAACAATTCCATTCACCATTGCAACGAAAAGAATAAAATACTTAGGAATATACCTACCTAAAGAAACTAAAGACCTATATATAGAAAACTATAAAACACTGATGAAAGAAATCAAAGAAGACACTAATAGATGGAGAAATATACCATGTTCATGGATTGGAAGAATCAATATAGTGAAAAAGAGTATACTACCCAAAGCAATCTACAGATTCAATGCAAACCCTATCAAGCTACCAGCGGTATTTTTCACAGAACTTGAACACATAATTTCAAGATTTATATGGAAATACAAAAAACCTCAAATAGCCAAAGCAATCTTGAGAAAGAAGAATGGAACTGGAGGAATCAACCTTCCTGACTTCAGGCTCTACTACAAAGCCACAGTCATTAAGACAGTATGGTACTGGCACAAAGACAGAAATATAGATCAATGGAACAAAATAGAAAGCCCAGAGATAAATCCACACACCTATGGACACTTTATCTTCGACAAAGGAGGCAAGAATATACAATGGAGTAAAGACAATCTCTTTAACAAGTGGTGCTGGGAAAACTGGTCAACCACTTGTAAAAGAATGAAACTAGATCACTTTCGAACACCATACACAAAAATAAACTCAAAATGGATTAAAAATCTAAATGTAAGACCAGAAACTATAAAAATCCTAGAGGAGAACATAAGCAAAACACTCTCCGACATAAATCACAGTAGGGTCCTCTATGATCCACCTCCCAGAATACTGAAAATAAAAGCAAAAATAAACAAATGGGTCTAATTAAAATTAAAAGCTCTGCACAACGAAGGAAACTATAAGCAAGGTGAAAAGGCAGCCTTCTGAATGGGAGAAAATAATAGCAAATGAAGCAACTGACAAACAACTAATCTCAAAAATATACAAGCAACTTATGCAGCTCAATTCCAGAAAAATAAACAACCCAATCAAAAAATGGGCCAAAGAACTAAATAGACATTTCTCCAAAGAAGACATACGGATGGCTAACAAACGCATGAAAAGCTGCTCAACATCACTCATTATCAGAGAAATGCAAATCAAAACCACAATGAGGTACCATTTCACACCAGTCAGAATGGCTGCTATCCAAAAGTCTACAAGCAATAAATGCTGGAGAAGGTGTGGAGAAAAGGGAACCCTCTTACACTGTTGGTGGGAATGCAAACTAGTACAGCCACTATGGAGAACAGTGTGGCGATTCCCTAAAAAATTGCAAATAGAACTGCCATATGACCCAGCAATCCCACTGCTGGGCATACACACCGAGGAAACCAGAATTGAAAGAGATGCGTGTACCCCAATGTTCATCGCAGCACTGTTTATAATAGCCAGGACATGGAAACAACCTAGATGTCCATCAGCAGATAAATGGATAAGCAAGCTGTGGTACATATACACAATGGAGTATTACTCAGCCATTAAAAAGAATACATTTGAATCAGTTCTAATGAGGTGGATGAAACTGGAGCCAATTATACAGAGTGAAGTAAGCCAGAAAGAAAAACACCAATACAGTATACTAACACATATATATGGAATTTAGAAAGATGGTAATGATAACCCTCTATGCGAGACAGCAAAAGAGACACAGATGTATAGAACGGACTTTTGGACTCTGAGGGAGAAGGAGAGGGTGGGGTGATTTGGGAGAATCATTGAAACTTGTATACTATCGGGTAAGAAACGAATCACCAGTCTATGTTCGATACAGGATACAGGATACTTGGGGCTGGTGCACGGGGATGATCCAGAGAGATGATATGGGGTGGGAGGCGAGAGGGGAGTTCAGGAGTGGGAACTCATGTACACCTGTGGCTAATTCATGTCAATGTATGGCAAAACCAATATAGTATTGTAAAGCAAAATAAAGTAAAAATAAAATTTTTTTAAAAAATAAAAAGAGCAAATGTATGGGGGGAAAAAAAGGACTGGATTAGAGAGAAATCTCTTCAATAAGTGGTACTGGGAAAACTGGAGAGCTATATGTAAAATAAATGAGATTAGAATGCTTCCTAACACCATATACAAAAAGAAACTCAAAATGAATTAAATACCTAAATATAAGACTGGAAACCATAAAACTCATAGTAGAAAACATAGGAAGAACACTCTGACATAAATGATAACAATATTTTTTTGGATCTCTTTCCCAAGGCAGAAGTAACAAAAGCAACAGTAAGAAAATGGGACATAATCACTTTAAAAATGTTGTAGAGCAAAGGAAACTATCAACAAGGCAAAAAGACAACCCACTGAATGGGAGAAAATACTTGCAAATGATGTAACTACTAAAGGGTTAATATCCAGCCCCCCAAAAAAAGCCAGCTCATATTACTCAACATCAGAAAAACAGTTCAGTTCAGTTCAGTCACTCAGTCGTGTCCGACTCTCTGCAACCCCATGAATTGCAGCACGCCAGGCCTCCCTGTCCATCACCATCTCCCAGAGTTCACTCAGACTCACGTCCATCGAGTCTGTGATGCCATCCAGCCATCTCATCCTCTGTTGTCCCCTTCTCCTCCTGCCCCCAATCCCTCCCAGCATCAGAGTTTTTTCCAATGAGTCAACTCTTCGCATGAGGTGGCCAAAGTACTGGAGCTTCAGCTTCAGCATCATTCCTTCCAAAGAAATCCCAGGGTTGATCTCCTTCACAATGGACTGGTTGGATCTCCTTGCAGTCCAAGGGACTCTCAAGAGTCTTCTCCAACACCACAGTTCAAAAGCATCAATTCTTCCGTGCTCAGCCTTCTTCACAGTCCAACTCTCAGATCCATACATGACCACAGGAAAAACCATAGCCTTGACTAAGTAGCCCAAATAAAAAATGGGCAGAAAAACTGAATTCACAGTTTTTCATACAAGATATACAGATGGCCAACAGGCACATGAAAAGATGTTCAACATTTTTAATCATCAGGGAAATGCAAATCAGAACCACAATGAGATATCACCCCACATCTGTCAGAATAGCTATCATCAAAAAGAACACAAATAACAAATGTTGGTAACGATGTGGAGAAAAGGGAACCCTCCTATTCTGTTGGTAGGAATGTAAATTGGTGTGGTCACTATGGAAAACACTATAAAGGTTTCTCCAAAAACTAAAAATACAACTAACATACAACCCAGCATTCCACTCCTGCGTATATATCCCCACAAAAGAAAAGCACTAACTTAAAAACATACATGCACCCCCCACCAATGTTCATAACAGCATAATTTGCAAATACCAAGATATGGAAACAACCTAAGTATTCATGAACACTATGGATAAAGTACAGATAGTGAAGTGAAAGTCGCTCAGTTGTGTCCGACTCCTTGTGACCCCAAGGACTGTCTATGGAATTCTCCAGGCCAGAATAGTGGAGTGGGTAGCCTTTCCCTTCTCCAGGGGATCTTCCCAACCCAGGGATTGAACCCAGCTCTCCTGCATTGCAGGCAGATTCTTTACCAACTGAGCAACAAGGGAAGCCCAAGAACACTGGAGTCGGTAGCCTATCCCTTTTCCAGGGAATCTTCCCAACTCAGGAATCAAACTGGGGTCTCCTGCATTGCAGGCGGATTCTTTACCAACTGAGCTATCAGGGAAGCCCTAAATTATAGATAAAGTATTCCTATATATGTACATATATATGAATATGAAAATTTGTCATTTGTATCAACACTAATGGACTTGGAGGACACTATGTAAAGTGAAACAAGTCAGAAAGAAAAATATAAACACTGTATGATATCACTTATATGTGGAATATAAAAAATACAACAAACTAGTGAATATAACCAGAGAAGGCAGTGGCACCCCACTCCAGTACGCTTGCCTGGAAAATCCCATGGATGGAGAAGCCTGGTAGGCTGCAATCCATGGGGTCTCAAAGAGTCGGACATGACTGAGCGACTTCACTTTCACTTTTCACTTTCCTGCATTGGAGAAGGAAATGGCAACCCACTCCTGTGTTCTTGCCTGGAGAATCCAGGGATGGTGGAGCCTGGTGGGCTGCTGTCTATGGGGTTGCACAGAGTCGGACTCGACTGAAGCGACTTAGCAGCAACAGTGAATATAACATAAAAGAAGCAGACTCACAAATATAGAGAACAAGCTAGTGGTTACTAGTGGGCAGAGGAAGTGGAGAGGGGCAATATAGGGGTAGGGAAATAAGTGGCACACACCTTTAGGTTATAAAACAATCTACAAGATATATTATGTAGCATAGTGAATAAGACCGATATTCTATAACTATAAATGGAGTATAACTTCTAAAACTGTGAAACTATTTTATATCTGAAATTTATGTAATATTATACATCAATCATAACTCCATGAAAAGTAAAACAAATAAAAAATAAAATACATTATTTCCCTTTTTACACTGTTGATATTTTCATTGATGGTGTAAAAACAATATTGAGAAAAACTGTGATGCCTTAAAACAAATCAAACAGTAGTATAAAACTGTACTAAATGTAATTTTTTCACAACTAGACAAACACAGTAAAAACAAATTGTTTCATTTTATTACATCATTGAGGAAGGAGTAAAAGTAATTTTCTAAGTCTTACTCCTTGAATATGAATTTTTATTATTCTTTATAATGAAAGGAGAAATACGCACAATGCATTTCTGTAGCAGATCAAAATATAATGGGAGCCCTAAATTATTTGTAATTGTGTCTTGGGGTCAACTAGCCACTTTTTAAAATAGAAAGGCAATTTTATTTGAGAGGATGATAGACATGAAAATTATAGTTAATCAAGACTTGGATATCTAATAGACATCTTTCTTACTTACAAATTAATAAAGCAGTGCTTCATTTCAAGAAAAAGTACTGACAATATTTGTCACCAATGAAAAAAACTGAGGTTTCTGCTGAAAAGTAAAATTTTAAAAAATTTTTATCCACTATTGTGTAACATATTTCCCATTCTGGCAAAATACCTTGATGACATCATATTCATATTAATAAATGTGAACCTTTGATGATGTAATAAAGAAATGTGTCATCACTTAGAAGATATGTATTAGTGAATGAATCTTTTCCAAATAATCAGGATAAATTATGACAAATTTATGCTTGGTTAAATATTTATTTAATTTGAAAGATATACTAATGGATATTTTTTAACAGATTAAGAAATGTTCAGTAATATGTTTTTAGATTCCAAACTTTAATCAATTGCTAGTAAATGATCATCAGTTAAGTTTTAGTGAACAACCATACATAAACTTAAGGCTTCCAAAATATGCAACTTTTAAAAACTACCTGCTTATGTAAGGCTGCATTTTTTTCAAATATTTTAAACAAAACAATAATGCAACAGATTGAATGCTGAGTCATATACTAACTATCCAATGAGAATCCAGTTATCTTCAATTAAGCAAACATGAAAGATACTTGAAAAATATAAAACATGACACTATTCTCACTAATTTTTTTAATTTTGAAAATAGTTTTTTCCACCAAAATAAAATGTTACATAGTTCACTATATAATGGGTTTATCGGTGATATATTTAATAAGTTGATAAATATTTTCTAAATTTCTCAGTTTTAATTTCTAAATATGATAAATACTAATAGATATAATTGGCCCTGAAGTTCCTTGGGGAGCTCAATAATTTTAAAAGTGCAGATACATGAAGCAGGGCATTCAAAGCTGGTGCTCTGGGACAACCCAGAGGGATAGGGTGGGGAGGGAGGTGGGAGTGGGGTTCAGGGTGGGGGACCACATGGGTACCCATGGCTGATTCATGTTGATATGGCAAAACCACAACAATATTGTAATTATCCTCCAATTAAATAAATTACTTAATTTTAAAAAAAGAAAAACATGCAGAGGTGTTCTGAGAATCACTTGCTTTAAACCACAGACTGATAAAGAAGAGGACTGAAAATGGAGGACAGATAAAAATGTCCCCCATTTTGCTATGGCTTTCCGTTCAGTTCAGTTCAATTCAGTTTAGTCACTCAGTCGTGTATGACTTTTTGCAACCCCATGGACTGCAGTACACCAGGCTTCCTGTCCATCACCAACTCCTGGAGTTTACTCACACTCTTGTCCATTGAGTCGGTGATGCCATCCAACCATCTCATCCTCTATCATCCCCTTCTCCCACCTTCAATCATTCCCAACATCAGGGCCTTTTCAAATGAGTCAGTTCTTAGCACGAGTGGCTATGGCTTTGATTCTAAGTAATTAGGGCTAATAGTAGAAAAAAAGCATATAATGGTAACCAGACATCTGACATAATTTATAATCTCCTTACTAGGGTCTAAGCACCTTACCACACATTCCTTCAGATACAGATTTTTTATAGAAAACCATTTAATTCTATTATATATGTTACAAAGTTAACTCACAGCGGCTTTAGTTGAGAAGGAATTAAAGCTGTATTAGTATCATAAAACTGTGTGGATGGTGTTAAAATTAAATAATGTTCACTCTTCAACAAACTCAGTATATAAGAACTGGAGTTTCTCTCAATAACAGAAATAATTAGAACTTACCTGCATAAAGAAATACCATGGCTTGGGCACACCATACTTTCCTGGAAAGACAGCATCTATATACCAGGCCAGAAGGCCATATAAGAAGGCATCAAATAAAAGCATTCCCATAATCTGAGCAAGAGTGAGTTCATCATCTGGGCTCACTCGTGACAAGAAGTTATTCCACTTAGCACCATATTCTGAAATATAATAGGAAATAGTTACTTCAGGTGCCCAAATGTGACTAAAACAAAACTACTCATCATTATAAACTACTTTATAATTAAGCAATGAAGAAAAGTGCACTGATATTCTCTAGCTATAGATACCACTTACTACTTTCTGATACTTTAGATTTTAGGTTGCTCAAAAAGATAATGAAGTAGTAGCAAAAGGGGTCTCTGCCTAGAGCCAAACATGTTGATTGAAATGTTGGTAGGTGACTGAAACAAAAATAAGCAATTATCAAAGTCCATAAGAGTCAAAGCAATAAGCAGACCTATTGCTTGAGATGGTGGTCCTATCTCTCCATTCTCTTTCATGCTGATTTCCATCAAAATAACCATCAGGATATATAAAATTGGAAAGGTATTCATCAGTATAAAAAAATAAGGTTCAGCTTCCAGTTTCTGGTTTGGAAAAAGAACTTAGAAGTCACCACTCCATCCTAACAAGTAGGAAGCTGAACTGAAAAGTCTATAACTTTTCTTAGATCAATCAGATAAGTGAGGTCACAGGGCAACACACTGTCCCTAAAACTGGAGAGGCAGATAGGCAAATACAGAGAATATAATTTAATGGAGTAGAAACTCTAAACAGAATCTCTAAAAGATCCAGTGCTACAGTAGAAAATCTTAAACTATAATTAACAAACTGCTGGGGCCTTACTAGGACAAGTCTAAAGAATTAAAAAGTCCAGGGGTGTCCAAGTCATAAGGAACTTGTGAATCCATGTTTTTTTCAATTTACCTCCAAGATCCTTATCAGTTTCTCATGGCAAATATATGAGAAAACTCTCCTCATGCTTCCAGGAATCATGGAAGAAGGGAAGAAGGAACCATTTTGAAATGTGCCGGTGCATTCTATTCTTAATTAGGCCTGATTCATGAGAAAGTATTTTACCAGAGCATAACCTACCTAGGGGAAGGAAAAGTCCAACCTGCTCTAGTCATCTTGTCTCTTCTAAAGAGGAAAAAACCGAGAAGCACTGATGATTTCATATATCAGCAACATAAGCTCATCGAAAGACTAAAGCCCAATCATAGTACTATGGAATCCTTTCTCTCCCCACTACATCTTACCAATATGTCACTAATATCCTATTCACCATATTTCCTTTTCTCTAGACCCTTATGTACATATTTTAACAAAAATTTATACTGCATACTAAAGGGGGAGAAAAAAACACCACAGTTTGAAGAAACTAAAGCAGCATCAGAATCAGACTCTGATATGCAAAATGTTGGAAATATTAAACCAGGTCTATTATAGCATTGAAACATGTATATAATCATATGTGAAACAGATCGCCAGTCCAGGTTCAATGCATGAGACAGGGTGCTCAGGGCAGGTGCACTGGGATGACTCTGAGGGATGGGATGGGGAGGGTTAGGAGTGGGGTTCAGGATGGGGAACACATGTACACCCATGGCTGATTCATGTCAATGTATGGCAAAAAAACACTACAATATTGTAAAGTAATTAGTCTCCAGTTAAAATTAATTAATTAAAAAATAAATAAACCAGGATTATTTAAAACCATGATTAACATGATAAGGCCTTTAATGGAAAAAGTACACAGCATGCAAGAATAGACTGATAATGTAGAGAGATGGATAAGAAGGAATCAAAAAGAAATGCTAGAGTCCTTGGCATGGTTGTGGTGGGGAAAACGATGGGCAGGAAGGAGGGAGAAAAGCCTGAGAACCCACAGTTGCTAAAGCCTCTGGAGTAATGGGACAAAGGGCCAGTTGAGAAGTGCTGAGAAGCAATGAGCTGAAGGAGAAACTTCATTTCTCAACAATGCTTATAAAGATCTACAAGCTTGGATTTGGTAGTCAGACAACAGAGAAAGAAAGCATCAACTTGTTTATGAGACTTGTATCAAGTATGCCTGAACTAACAAAGCTGTTTCAGCTCTTGCTCCAATAAATCCCTTCAGTAGCAGCAGCTTTTAAAGAAGATGAAGAGAGCAAACCAGAGGAAATGCTTCCTAAAAATAAAGATGGGGGAAAATATTGGACAAACACTAACATCAGCAAGACCAAACTCCTTCAATAATGGAAAACATGGGTTCTCTGACAACCAGGAGCTATGGGAGGGAAATATAAAACCTCATCTTGAAAAAGTCCATGACTAAGACCTGTTAAATAAACTATCATGAAATTAAGGTATGATGCAGATGTAATTTAAAATGAGCAGTTTCCTTTAAAAAAAAATTTGTATATAACTATCTTTGGAGCCACTTAAAAAAAGGGGGGGGAGCCACTTAAAAAAAAAACTATCACATGAGAGCTTGAAATTAGAAGTAATTTGTACACAGATTTCAATACATTTGCTAATTTCATAGTTTCATACTATTAATTTCCAAAGATTGCAGATAATAAAGAAATTAGAACCTTTTAAAGAATTGCCTATTTTTAGATACAACTGATTAGACTAGCTCACTAAGCCAGAGCAAAAAGTTACTATCTATTTAAACTGCAAGCAATTACTCTTTACCTTAACTCTCTCATTATCTAGAGCAGTCTAGCTCCCAGGAACTGCCTTATAGAAAAGGAGTACTGTATTAAGAGGAAAATGCTACCAGACCATGGACTAAAAGTAAATTTAGATAAAAATAACTACAGCATTTTTTTCCTTATGGGCATTTGGTTTGTTTCAAGTCATCATCAAGTAGATATAGCATTGCTATCAGTGAATACAGCTGTTTAGCTCTTTAAAAAACATATTTTAAGACTTTCCTGGTGGTCCAGTAGTTAAGAATCTGCCATACTACGTAGGGTACACTGGTTTTGTGGGGCGTGGAGGGGAGGAACTAAGCCCACTTGCCACAGTTGTTGAAGCCCCCATGCTCTAGAGCCTGTGCTCTGCAACTAGAGAAGGCCCATGCACCACAAGGAAGAGACAGTAGAGAAAAAATAAAATAATAAAAATATATTTTAAAATGTTATGTAAACTGTTGAGTATTTTAAATAGTACACTTCAACTTAATGGGTCATGTCTACTTTCACTGGAGAAGGAAATGACTCCAGTACTCTTGCCTGGAAAATCCCATGGATGGAGGAGCCTGGTGGGCTACAGTCCATGGTGTAGCGAAGAGTTGGGCACGACCAAGGGACTTCACTTTCACTTTTCACTTTCATGCATTGGAGAAGGAAATGGCAACCCACTACAGTATTCTTGCCTGGAGAATTCCAGGGACAGAGGAGCCTGGTGGGCTGCTGTCTATGGGGTCACACACAGTTGGCCACGACTGACGTGACTTAGCAGCAGCAGCTACTTTCATTAATCTTCAAAAAACAATCCTTCGCTATCAAAGTAAATCAGTATTTTGAATGTGCTTCTCTTTATGCTGTTATTAGAGCTGGAAGCAAACAATAGGAAGCTGTTTATTTTAAAATACAAACTACAACCCCAAATTTTAATATATATGTTGTTTAATATTTGGCTGCTTTTAATTTTTAACTGTATAAACATCAAATAATTACTTTTCATAAAAATGGAAAGTAAAAAGATGCACTTTCTATTACATTGTCAAAGCATTTGTAAAAGCATTTACTAACTTGTGAAATCCAATTTGAACTGATCTTAATACAGGATTTCTTATTATAACACTATAATATTGTATCTTAAGTGTATACATTGAACAACAGCCTCTGAAGACAATGGCCTTTCAAAACACTTCCTACATTTTCCATAGAAGGAAAGTCGGTCCATCTTTAAATATTTTGCGGAATCTCTGATCACATATACTTTGTTACATCTGTGTGTCATATGGTGGTTTGGAGTTGTTTGTTTTTGTATTTTTTAGTTATATGTAGACATGGAACAACAGACTGGTTCCAAATAGGAAAAGGAGTACGTCAAGGCTGTATATTGTCACCCTGCTTATTTAACTTCTATGCAGAGTACATCATGAGAAACGCTGGACTGGAAGAAACACAAGCTGGAATCAAGATTGCCAGGAGAAATATCAATAACCGCAGAAATGCAGATGACACCACCCTTATGGCAGAAAGTGAAGAGGACCTAAAAAGCCTCTTGATGGAAGTGAAAGAGGAGAGTGAAAAAGTTGGCTTAAAGCTCAACATTCAGAAAATGAAGATCATGGCATCCAGTCCCATCACTCCATGGGAAATAGATGAGGAAACAGTGGAAACAGTGTTGGACTTTATTATTTTGGGCTCCCAAATCACTGCAGATGGTGACTGCAGCCATGAAATTAAAAGATGCTCACTCCTTGGAAGGAAAGTTATGACCAACCTAGTTAGCATATTCAAAAACAGAGACATTACTTTGCCAACTAAGGTCTGTCTAGTCAAGGCTATGGTTTTTCCAGTAGTCATGTATGGATGTGAGAGTTGGACTGTGAAGAAGGCTGAGCGCCGAAAAATTGATGCTTTTGAACTGTGGTGTTGGAGAAGACTCTTGGGAGTCCTTGGACTGCAAGGAGATCCAACCAGTCCATTCTGAAGGAGATCAACCCTGGGATTTCTTTGGAGGGAATGATGCTGAAGCTGAAACTCCAGTACTTTGGCCACCTCATGTGAAGAGTTGACTCATTGGAAAAGACTCTGACGCTGGGAGGGATTGGGGGCAGGAGGAGAAGGGGACAACAGAGGATGAGATGGCTGGATGGCATCACTGACTCGATGGACGTGAGTCTGAGTGAACTCTGGGAGTTGGTGATGGACAGGGAGGCTTGGCGTGCTGCGACGCATGGGGTCACAAAGAGTCGGACTTGACTGAGTGACTGAACTGAACTGAACTGAAACATTTTTAATGTGCTGGTTAAATGTATAGTCAAATACAAAAGAAACATACTATATGTTGTTTCTTCATTCATACCAACAATTTCCTTGAAAACTCCTACAGTGTTTAATTTGGAGGCAACTTTAGACTATTTTATTGGTGAAAACTACTTGCTGAGCCGTTTTAATAGGTAATAATGTCAGAGAAGCAGACTCAGTATATTGTATTATATGCTCTTATATATAATTATCCTAAATAACTCAAAGTAAAACAATGGAAATACATATGGAACTATAAATTCCTACTTACATGATTTAATTATATCAGGATACATAAACTGAACTTGAACTTATTTTAATGTAGACACACTATCCATTTTAGTCCATTTTACTGTTTATGTTAAAATAACATTTCTTTCCTAAATATTATTTTCTTGACCATGGTGCACTGTTGGTGGGAATACAAACTGGTACAGCCACTACGAATAATAGTATAAAGTATCTCAAAAATTTAAAACATATATTCCAGTGATCCAACTAAGTGTGTATATATATATATATATACACACACACACACAGAAAAAGAAAACAGGACTTTTAAGAGGTATCTGCACTCCCATGTTCACTGTAGCATTTTTCAAAATAGCTAAGACATAAAAACTATCTAAGTATCTATCAACAGACAAATAAAGAAAATGTGGTATATATATTCACTATGAAATATTATTCAGCCACAAAGATAAAGAAATCTTGCCATTTGCAACAACATGAATAAATCTGAAGGACACAATATATTAAGTGAAATAAGTCAGACACATAAAGAGAAATATTGTGTGATCTCACTTACATGTTAACAGTGTTTGCCAAGGGCTGTGGTTTGGGGGAAACTGAAAGATGTCTGTCAAAGGATTCAAGCTTTCAGCTATAAGATGAATAAATTCTGTGTAGCTAATGTACAGTATAGTGAATATAGTTAATAATTTAAATATGCTTGAAATTTGCTGAGAAAGTAGTTCTTTTTTCCTACTGTAATTATTTTAAATTTTAAATTAATTTATTTATTTTAATTGGAGGCTAATTATTTTACAATGCTGTAGTGGCTTTGCCGTACATCAACATGAAAGTTCTAAGTGTTCTTAACACACACACACAAAGTAACTATGGTAGCTCAGCTGGTAAATATTCCCCCTACAATGCAGGAGACCGGAGTTCAATTCCTGGCTCAGGAAGTTCCCCTGGAGAAGGGATAGGCTACCCACTCCAGTTCATGGGCTTCCATGGTGGCTCAGATGGTAAAGAATCCTCCTGCACTGTGGGAGACCTGGGTTCGATCCCATGGGTTGGGAAGATCCCCTGGAGGAGGGTATGGCAACCCACTCCAGTATTCTTGCCTGGAGAATCCTCATGGACAAAGGAGCCTGGTGGGCTACTGTCCATGGGGTCGCAAAGAGTTGGACAAAACTGATCGACTAAGCATAGCACAGCACATGGTGTTGTATGTGTTAATTAGCTTGAATATGATGAATATTTCACATATGGATATAAAATCATCAAGTCGTACTGTTGCACACTTTCAAAATATATACTTTTGTGACTCATACTTCTACAAAACAAAAACAGAATTTAAAAAGTGGCATGTTTATTTTAACTGATGTAGAAAGTATTTGATAATATCTAACACTTCAATTTCAATATTGAAAATTTAAAAATCTTAACAAAATCGTAAAAAGGGGGCACTTTCTTAATCAAAACAAAGATCCCCTATAAAAGATCATCTATTTAAAAAAACCCCACAACTAAAAATCACACTCAGTGGTGAAGGACAGAAAGCTTTCCTTAGTGATCAAGAACAAAATAAGCATGTACACTCTCCCACTTCTATTCAACACTGTATTTGATGTTATATTCATGAAAATTAGGCAAGATAAAGAAATAAAAGGCAACCAAATTGGATAGGAAGAAGAAAAACTATCTTTACTCACAGAACTTATGTACAGAAAATCCAAAAGATTCCATGAAAAAAAGAAATGTTAGAGCTAGTAAGCATTCAACAAAATTTCAGGATACCAAGCCAACATACAATAATCAGTGGTATATCTACAAATCAGTAATAAATAATCAAAAAGGAAGAAAACCAAGGAATCCCTCCAAAAACCAAAAGCACCCCCAAATCAGACAAGACACTGATGCTGATGCTGGGAAATATATATATATATAGGCATATATATCCATCTGTAATGCAGGAGACCCTGGTTCAATCCCTGGTTTGGGAAGATCCCCTGGAGAAGGCAAAGGCTACCCACTCCAGTATTCTGGCCTGGAGAATTCCATGGATTGTATAGCCCGTGGGGTTGCAAAGTGTGGAACACGACTGAGCAATTTACACTTTCACTATTGCATTGAACCTACAGACTATTTTAAGTATTAACAGAGTACTCTTCTAATACCTGAACACAGGATGTTTTCCTACTTACCTATGTCTTCTTTAATTTCTTTGAGCAATGTTTTGTAACAGTCAGTATGTGTGTTGCACTTCTTGTTTAAATATATTCATAAGCATTTTATTCTTTTAATTCTAATGTAAATGGAATGATTTTCTTCTTTTCCTTTTTGATTGCTTATTACAGATTTGTAGATATACCACTGATTATTGTATGTTGGCTTTGTATCCTGAAACTTTGTTGAATCTGTTTATTAGCTCTAACATTTTGAAATATAAATAGCACTTTTTGCTGCAATAAAAAAACTAAACTGTAAAACTTACATAGAATTGCAAAGGACCTTGAATAGCCAAAACAGTCTTGATAAAGAACTAGATTAGAAAACTTACACTTCTCAATTTCAAAACTACCAAATTGTGTGGTGCTAGCAAAGAATAGATATACAGAAGAATACAATACAATTGTGAGTAATGGTGAATTTATTTTTTACAAGATGCTATGAAAAATTGGGAACAAAGTCTCTTTTCCATTAGTACTGTTGAGATAACTGGATATTCACATGCAAGTTGAGTTCAACTTGCAATACATAGAAAAACTAACTTAGATTGAAAAATTCAACCTAATAGCTAAAGCTATTTTTTAAAAACTGTTACAAAAAACACAGGGGCAGATACTCATGACTTTCAATTTGGCAAACAGACAATACCAAAACATAAACAATGAAAAAAGAGATAAATTGTATGTGATCAAAAATATAAACCTTTGTCTATGAAAAAGTACTATCAAGAAAGTGAAAATACAACCTACAAAATAGATGAAAATGTCATATATATAATAAAGGGCTTGTATCTAGGATATATAAAATTCTTACAACTGAACAAAATAAACAACTGACTTAAAAATGGGTAAAGGAGTTGTACCAATGTGCAACAATTCTCCAAAGAAGTTGTACCAATGTGCAATAACCACAAGAAAAGATGCTCAGTATCATTAATCACTGTTGTTTTTGTTGTTCAGTCACTAAGTCACTATAGCATGCCAGGCTCCTCTGTGCTCAACTATCTCCCAGAGTTTGTTCAGACACATGCCCATTAAATCAGTGATGCTAACTAACCTCTTATCCTCCACAGTCCCTTTCTCCTTTTGCCTTCAATATTCCCCAACATTAGGGTATTTTGCAATGAGTTGGCTATTCAAATCAGGTAGCTAAAGTATTGGAGCTTCAGCTTCAGCAACAGTCCTTCCAATGAATATTCAGGGTTGATTTCTTTTAGTCCAAGGGAATCTCAAGAGTCTTCCATAGCACCACAATTCAAAAGCATCAATTCTTTGGCCCTCAGATTTCTTTACAGTACAAATCTCACCTCTGAACATGACTACTGGGAAAACCATAGCTTTGACTATACTGACCTTTGTTGGCAAAGTGATGTCTCTGCTTTTTAATATGCTGTCTGTGTGTGTGTGAAATTGCTTCAGTCTTGTCTGACTCTTTGTGACCCTGAACTGTAGCCCACAAAGCTCCTCTGTCCATGGGATTCTCCAGGCAAGACTACTGGAGTGGGTTGCCATGTCCTCCTCCAGGGGATCTTCCCAGCCCAGGGACTGAACTGCCATCTCTTATGTCTTCTGCATTCTTTATGACTAGTGCCACCTGGGAATCCCAATACACTGTCTAGGTTCTTAATTTCATAGCTTTCCTTCCAAGGAGCAAACATATTTTAATTTCATGGCTGCAATCACCATCCACAGTGATTTCAGAGCCCAACAAAATAAAATCTGTCACTGCTCCCACTTTTTCCCCTTCTATTTGCAGTGAAGCTACGGGACTGGATGCCATAATTTTTAATATGGAGTTTCAAGCCAGTCTTTTCATTCTCCTCTTTCACCTCCATCAAGAGGCTGTTAAGTTCCTTTCCCTTTCTGCCATTAGAGTGGTATCATCTGCCATGTCTGAGGTTGTTGATATTTCTTCCTGCAAACTTGATTCCAGGTTGTGATTCATCTAGCTTGGCATTTTTGCATGATGCTCTCTGCATAGAAGTTGAATAAGCAGGGTGATAATATACAGTCTTGACGTGCTCCTTTCCCAATTTAGAACCAATCAGTTGTTCCATGTCCAGTTCTAACTGTTGCTTCTTGACCTGCATACAGATTTCTCAGGAGTCAGGTAAGGTGGTTTGGTATTTCTATCTCTTTAAGAATCTTCCACGGCTTTTTGTGATCTACACAGTCAAGGCTTAGTGTGGTCAATGAAGCAGAAGCAGATGTTTTTTTGAAACTCCCTTCATGATCCAATGAATGTTGGCAATTTGATCTCTAGTTCCTCTGTCTCTTTGAAACTCTGTACATCTGGAAGTTCTCAGTACACATACTACCGAAGCCTAGCTTGAAGGATTTTAGGCATGACCTTGCTAGTCTGTAAATGAGTGCAAATGTACAGCAGTTGGAATATTCTTTTGCATTGCCCTTTTTTGGGATTGAAATGAAAACTGACCTATTCCAGTCCTGTGGCCATTCCTGAGTTTCCAAATTTGCTGACCTACTGAGTACAGCACTTTAACAGCATCATCTTTTGGATTTTAAATAGTTCAGCTGGAATTCTATCACCTCCACTAGCTTTGTTTGTAGTAATGCTTCTTAAGGTCCACTTGACTTCACACTCCAGGATGTCTGGCCTAGGTGAGTGACTACAATATCATAGTTATTCGAGTCATTAAGACCTTTCTGATCTTCTCAGGTGGCTCAGTGGTAAAGAATCTGCCTGCCAGTGCAGGAGATGTGCCTTTGATTCCTGGGTTAGGAAGATTCCCTGGAGGAGGAAACGAGAGTTGGACCATAAAGAAAGCTGAGTGCTGAGGAACTGATGCTTTTGAATTGTGGTACTAGAGAAGACACTTGAAAAGTCATTGGACAGCAAGGACATCAAACCAGTCAATTCTGAAGGAAATCAATCCTGAATATTCATTGGAAGAGCTGATGCTAAAGCTGAAGCTCCAATAATTTGGCCACCTGATGTGAAGAGCCAACTCACTGGAAAAGACCCTGATGCTGGGAAAGATTGAGGGCAGGAGGAGAAGTGGGTGACAGAGGATGAGACGGTTGGATGGTATCACTGCTTCAATGGACATGAGTTTGAGCAAACTTCAAGTGATAGTGAAGGATGGGGAAGCCTAGGGTTCATGGGGTCGCCAACAGTCAGATATGACTTAGCTACTGAACCACAACAGAAGAGAGAGAGAAAGGAACTGAGAAAATATTTGAAGAGATAATCGTCAAAACCCTCACTAACATGGGAAAGAAAATATTCAAGGATGAGGAAGTGCTGAGAGTCCCAAACAGGGTATGCCAAGGAGGAAACTTGCCAAGACACTTAGTAATCAAGTCGACAAAAATTAAAACAAGGAGAAAATATTAAAGGCAACAAGGGAAAAGCAACAAGTAACATACAAGAGAATATTCTTAAGGACATCAGATGATTTTTAAGCACAAACTCTAAAGGCCAGAAAAGAGATATTTAAAGTGTTGAAATGGTAATGTCACCCCAATTTTACAGTTGAGGAAATTGAGGATTAAACAATTTAGTAAGAGACATTCAGGTATTAGGGCTTGAAGTATTAATGTTAATTCTCTGGTACATTTCTGATAGATTCTCTGAGAAGTTTATTGAGATTTTTTTTTTTTAAGTCACAAAACTTTGGAGTTAAGGAGCATTGATGATTCTTGATGCTGTTAAAGTGTTGCACTCAATATGTCAGCAAACTTGGAAAAGTCAGCAATGGCCACAAGATTGGAAAAGGTCAGTTTTCATTCCAGTACCAAAGAAGAGTAATGCCAAAGAATGTTCAAACTACTTTACAATTGTGCTCATTTCACATGCTATAAAAGTTACGCTCAAAATCCTTCAAGCTAGACTTCAGCAGCATATTAATTGAGAACTTCCAGATTTCAATTTATATACAAGCTGTGTTTAGAAAGGGAAGAGGAGCCAGAGATCAAATAACCAACATCCATTAGATCATATAAAAAGCAACGAAATTCCAGAAAAACATCTCTTTCTGATTCACTGACTACATTAAAGCTTTGATTCTGTGGATCACAACAAACTGTGGAAAATTCTTAAAGAGGTGGGAGTACCAGACCACATCTTGAGAAATCTGTATGCAGGTCAAGAGGCAACAGTTAGAATCTTATAACTGACTGGTTCAAAATTGGAAAGGAGTACAACAAGGCTGTATATTTTTCCACCTTGCTTATTTGTCTTATATGTAGATTACATTATGGGAAATGCCAGGATGGGTACGTCACAAGCTGGAATCAAGGTTCAGTTAAGTTCAGTCGCTCAGTCGTGTTTGACTGTTTGTGACCCCATGAATTGCAGCACGCCAGGCCTCCCTGTCCATCACCAACTCCTGGAATCCACCTAAACCCACGTCCATTGAGTTGGTGATGCCATCCAGCCATATCATCCTCTGCCGTCCCCTTCTCCTCCTGCCCTCAATCGTTCCCTGCATCAGGGTCTTTTCAAATGAGTAAGCTCTTCCTATCAGGTGGCCAAAGTATTGGAGCTTCAGCTTCAACATCAGTCCTTCCAATGAACACCCAGGACTGATCTCCTTTAGGATGGACTGGTTGGATCTCCTTGCAGTCCAAGGGACTCTCAAGAGTTCTCCAACACCACAGTTCAAAAGCATCGATTCTTCCGTGCTCAGCTTTCTTTATAGTCCAACTCACATCCATACATGACCACTGGAAAAACCATAGCCTTGACTAGACGGACCTCTGTTGACAAAGTAATGTCTCTGCTTTTTAATATGCTGTCTAGGTTGGTCATAACTTTTCTTCCAAGGAGTAAGTGCCTTTTAACTTCATGGCTGCAATCACCATCTGCAGTGATTTTGGAGCCCCCAAAAATAAAGTCTGACACTGTTTCCACTGTTTCCCCATCTATTTGCCATCAAGTGATGGGACCAGATGCCATGATCTTAGTGTTCTGAATGTTGAGCTTTAAGCCAAATTTTTCACTCTCCTCTTTCACTTTCATCAAGAGGCTCTTTAGTTCTTCTTCACTTTTTGCCATAAGTGTGGTATCATCTGCATATCTGAGGTTATTGATATTTCTCCCAGCAATCTTGATTCCAGCTTGTGCTTCCGCCAGCCCAGTGTTTCTCATGATGTACTCTGCATAGAAGTTAAATAAGCAGGGTGACAATATACTGCCTTAACATACTCCTTTTCCTATTTGGACAGTGTGTTGTTCCATGTCCAGCTCTAACTGTTGCTTCCTGATCTGCATATAGGTTTCTCAAGAGGCAGGTCAGGTGGTCTGGTATTCCCATCTCTTTCAGAATTTTCCAGTTTATTGTGATCCACACAGTCAAAGGCTTTGGCATAGTCAATAAAGCAGAAATAGATGTTTTTCTGAACTCTCTTGCTTTTTTGATGATCCAGTGGATGTTGGCAATTTGATCTCTGATTCCTCTGCCTTTTCTAAAACCAGCTTAAACATCTAGAAGTTCACGGTTCACGTATTGCTGAAGCTTGACTTGAAGAATTTTGAGCATTACTTTACTAGCATGTGAGATGAGTACAATTGTGAATCAAGGTTGCCAGGAGAAATATCAACAACCTCAGATATGCAGATGATACCACTATAATAGCAGAAAGTGGAGAGAAACTAAAGAGTCTCTTGATGAGGGTGAAAGAGAAGAGTGAAAAGCTGGACTGAAACTCAATATTCAAAAAATTAAGATCATGGCATCTGGCCCTATCACTTCATGGCAAATAGAAGGGGAAAAAATGAAAATTGACAGATTTTATTTTCTTGGGCTCCAAAATCATGGCAGATTGTGACTGCAGCCATGAAATTAAAAGAGGCTTGTTCCTTGGAAGGAAAATTATGACAAATCTAGACAATGTATTAAAAAGCAGACGTAATTTGACAACAAAGATCCGTATAGTCAAAGCTATGGTTTTTCCAGTGGTCATGTATGGATGTGAGCGTTAGCCTGTAAAGAAAGTTGAGTACCAAAGAATGGATGTTTTTGAATTGTAGGGGCAGAGAAGATTCTTGAGAGTCTCTTGGACTGCAAGATCAAACCAGTCAATCCTATAGGAAATCAACTGAATATTCATTTGGAAAGACTGATGCCGAAGCTGAAATTCCAAAACTTTGGCCATCTGATGTGAAAAGCCAACTCATTGGAAAATACCTTGATGCTAGGAAAGACTGAAGGCAAAAGGAGAAGGGGTGGTAGGGGGTGAGATGATTACATCGCATCACCAACTCAGTGGACAAGAATTTGAGCAAACTCCGGGCGATAGTGTAGGACAGAGGAGCCTTCAGTCCATGAAGTTGCAAAGAGTCAGACACAACTTAGTGACTGAACAGCAAAACAACAATATTTCTTAGTCTAATTCTTATCATACGACACTACTATCCCATTGCTGGGATACAGAGAAGGAAACAGAACTGAAAGAGACATGTACTCCAGTGTTCATCACAGCACAGTTTACAGTAACTAGGACATGGAAGCAACCTAAATGTCTATCAGCAGATGAATGGATAAGAAAGCTGTGGTGTATATATATATATGTATATATACACAATATGGAATATTACCCAGCAATTAAAAAGAATGCATTTAAATCAGTTTGAGAGGTGGATGAAACTGGAGCCTATGATGCAGAGTGAAGTAACTCAGAAAGAAAATCACCAATACAGTATATTAATGTGTATATATGGAATTTAGAAAGATGGTAATGACCACCTTATATGCGAGATAGCAAAAGAGACACAGATATAAAGAACAGACTTTTGGACTCTGTGGGAGAAGGCGAGGGTGGGATGATTTGAGAGAATAGCATTGAAACATGTATATTACCATATGTGAAACAGATTACCAGTCCAAGATCAATGCATGAAACAGGGCACTCAAAGCCGGTGCAATGGGACAACCCTGAAGGATGGAATCGGGAGGGAAATGGTGGGGTTTCAGAATGGGGAACACATTACACCCATGGCTGATTCATGTCAGTTCAGTTCAGTCACTCAGTCGTGTCCAACTCTTTGTGACCCCATGAACTGCAGCATGCCAGGCCTCCCTGTCCATCACCAACTCCTGGAGTCCACCCAAACCCATGTCCATTGAGTCGGTGATGCCATCCAACCATCTCATCCTCTGTTGTCCTCTTCTCCTGCCGCCCTCAATCTTTCCCAGCATCAGGGTCTTTTCAAATGAGTCAGTTCTTCGTATCAGGTGGCCAAAGTATTGGAGTTGCAGCTTCAATATCAGTCCTTCCAATGAACACCCAGGACTGATCTCCTTTAGGATGGTTGAATCTCCCTGTAGTCCAAGGGACTCTCAAGAGTCTTCTCCAACACCACAGTTCAAAAGCATCAATTCTTCCGTGCTCAGCTTTCTTTATAGTCCAACTCTCACATCCATACATGACTACTGGAAAAACCATAGCCTTGACTAGACGGACCTTTGTTGACAAAGTAATGTCTCTGCTTTTTAATATGCTGTCTAGGTTGGTCAGGTGGCTCAGATGGTAAATTTCTTGATGATGGCCATTCTGACTTCACTTCTGTGTGAGATGATACCTCATTTCAGTTTTTATTTGCATTTCTCTGATAATGAATGATGTTGAGCCTCTTTTCATGTATCTTCTTTGGAGAAATGTTTGTTTAGTTCTTTTGCCCATGTTTTGATTGGGTTGTTTGTTTTTCTGGTATTGAGCTGCTTGAGCTCCTTGTATAGTTTGGAGATTAAGTCTTTGCTATTATTTTCTCCCATTCTGAGGGTTGTCTTTTCACCTGGCTTAAAGTTTCTTCATTGTACAAAATATTTTAATTAGGTCCTATTTGTTTTTGGTTTTGTTTCCATTACTCTGGGAGGTGGTCATAGAGGATCTTGCTGTGATTTATGTCAGAGAGTGGTCTGCCTGTGTTTTCCTCTAAGAGTTTTATATTTTCTAGTCTTACATTTAGGTATTTAATCCATTTTGAGTTTATTTTTGTGTATGGTATTAGAAAGTGTTCTAGTTTCATTCTTTCACATGTAGATGACCAATTTTCCCAGCCCCATTTGTTGTAGAGACTATCTTTTCTCCATTATATATTTTTGCCTTTCAAATATAAGGTGTCCATAGGTGCATGGATTTATCTCTGGGTTTTTTATTTTGTTCCACTGATCTATATTTCTGTCTTTCTGCCAGTAACATACTGTCTTGATGACTGTAGCTTTGTAGTATAGTCTGAAGTCAGTAAGGTTGATTCTTCTAGTTCCATTCTTATTTCTCAAGATTGCTTTGACTATTCAGGGTCTTTTGTGCTTTTCTACAAATTGTGAAATTATTTGTTCTAGTTCTGTGCAAAATACCATTGTTAGTTTGATAGGTTTTGCATTGAATCTATGATTGCTTTAGGTATTATACTCATTTTCACTATATTGATTCTTCCAATCCATGAACGTGGTGTATTTTTCCATCTATTTGTGTCATCTTTGATTTTTTCATATAATATAATCAAGTGTTTTATAGTTTTCTGGTCTTTTGTTCCCTTAGGTAAATTTATTCCTAAATATTTTATTCTTTTCATTGCAATGTTGAATGGGATTCATTCCTTAGTTTTTCTTTATATTTTTCATTGTTAGTGTATAGGAATGCAAGGGATTTCTATGTATTAGTTTTATATCCTGCAACTTTACTATATTCATTGTTTAGGTCTAGTAATTTCCTGGTGGCATCTTTAAGGTTTTCTAGGTAGAGGATCATGTCATCTGCAAGCAATACGAGATTCTTCTTTTCCAATCTGGATTCCTTTTATTTCCTTTTTCTCTCTAATTTCTGTGGCTAAGGCTTCCAGAACAATGTTGAATAGTAGTGGTTAGAGTGGATACCCTTGTCTTGTTCCTGATTGTAGAGGAAATGCTTTCAGTTTTTTGCCTTTGAAGATGTTTGCTGTGGATCTGTCATATGTGGCTTTTATTATGTTGAGGTATGTCCCTTCTCTGCCTGCTTTCTGGTATATCATAAATGGGTGTTGAATTTTGTCAAAGGCTTTATCTGCATCAATTGAGATAATCATATGGCTTTATCTTTCAATTTGTTAATATATGTGTTGATTGATTTATGAATATTGAAGAATCCTTTCATCCCTGGAATAAAGCACACTTGATCATGATGTATAATCTTTTTAATATGTTGTTGGATTCTGTTTGCTACAATTTTGTTGAGGTTTTTTGCATCTATGTTCATCAGTGATATTGCTGTGCAGTTTTTTTTTTTTTTCCCCATGGCATCTTTGGTTTTGGTATCAGGGTGATGGTGGCCTCATAGAATGAGTTCAGAATGGGAGAAAATAATAGCAAATGAAACAAATAACAAAAAATTAATTTCCAGAATATACAAGCAGCTCATGAAGCTCAATATTAGAAAAATGAACCACCCAATCAAAAATTGGCAAAAGAACGAAACAGACATTTCTCCAAAGAAGACACACAGATGGCTAATAAACACATGAAAAGATGCTCAATTTCATTCACTTTTAGAGAAATTCAAATCAGAACCACAAAGAGGTATCATCTTATGCTGGTCAGAATGGCCATCATCAAAGAGTCTACAAACCATAAATGCTGGAGAGGGTGTTGAGAAAAGGGAACCCTCTTGCACTGTTGGTGGGAATGCAAACTAGCACAGGCACTATGGAGAAAAGTGTGGAGATTCCTTTAAAAACTGGGACTAGAACTGTAACTCTAGCAATCTCATTGTTGGGCAGACACTTGAGGAAACCAGAAGTGAAAGAGACACATGTACCCCAATGTTTATTGCAGCACTATTTACAATAACTAGGACATGGGAGCAACCTAGATGTCCATTGGCAGATGAATGGATAAGGAAGTTGTGGTACATATACACAGTGAAATATTACTCAGCTATAAAAAAGAACACATTTGAGTCAGTTCTAATGAGGTTGATGAAACTGTAGCCTGTATACAGAGTGCAGCAAGTCAGAAAGAGAAATACAAATACTGTATATTAATGCATATATATGGAATTTATAAAGATAGTACCAATGACCCAATGTGCAGAGCAGCAAAGCAGGTACAAATATAAAGAACAGACTCTTGATCTCAGTGGGAGAAGATGAAGGTGGGATAATTTGAGAGAATGGCTTTGAAACATGTATTTTACCATATAGATGACCAAAGACATTCAATGCATGAGGCAGGGTACCCAAAGCCAGAGCTCTGCAACTACTCAGATGGATAGGTTGGGGAGGGAATTAGGAGGGGGTTCAGAATGGGGAGACACACATATACCCATGGCTGACTCATGTTGATGTATGGTAAAAATCATCACAATATTGTAACTTTCCTCCAATTAAAATAAATTAATTTAAAAAAATATTGTAAATCTCCTAAATGTTCATGCATAGTTGATTATTTGAATGAACTATGCCACATCCACACAATGTATCTGTAAAAAATAATAAATATATCTGTATTCATAGGGAAAGATTTCTAGAATATATTGTTGGCTGAAAAAAAAAAGCACATTGTAAATGTGTATACATTACACCAATAATTTTACTTAAAAGTGAGATAAATATGAAAATATACAGTATTGTTAATCTTCTTAGAATATAAATCACAAAGATAAAACAGAAATAAATAAGACTTACCTACAAGGGAACAAAGTACTGGTATGTGAAGGGAATGATTTTTATCTGAGTATACTTTATTTTCTAGGATTTTACTTTTAAAAATCTGTGTTAATATCTACATATTTAGAAATTCATATTAAATAAGCAATGATGGTGAGATTAGAAATGTGGCAGAAACAGATGTACATATCCATATTTCAAAAGAATAACATAACCACACTAAAAGTAATACTTCTCTGGTAACTCAGATGGTAAAGAATCTGCCTACAATGCAGGAGACCCAGGTTCGATCTGTGGGTCGGGAAGGTCACCTGGAGAAGGAAAAGGCAACCCACTCCAGGATTCTTGCCTGGAGAATCCCATGAACAGAGGAGCCTGGTGGGCTACAGTACATGGGGATGCAAAGAGTCAGACACAACTGAACCACTGAAAGTAATAAGAAATACTAATCTAAATAATTTTTGAACACAGTACTTTCACTACCTAGACTCAGATTAAACATAAAAAGATTTGCAAGCAATCACCATACTTAAAATGTTAGTTCTTTACAGTGGAGTAGATCAACATTTCTGTAAGCATTTATGAGTATTGCAAAATTGAGCAACTTAATAGTTATTTTGACAATGGTGGGGGTCAGATTTCTCATGATTGGAAAGGGAAATAAATATAAGAAATTGAAAAAGGTAGGAAGAACTTATTTTGGTAGGAAGAACTGCATGACTTGTGGGGTATTAGTTCCCCACCAGGTATTGAATCAGGCCCTCAGCAGTGAAAATGCAGAGTCCATACTACTGGACTGCCAGGAAATTGATATTAAATTGAAACTAGATGTAACAGTGTGAACTCATATATTTTAATGTATAGATATTGAGCAGAATATCTTCAGCTTTGGTGCTATTGACATTTAGAGCTAGGTAATTATATCAGCAGCAGTCCTGTACTTTGTGGGATGTTTAATAGCATCTCTGACTGCTACCCACTAGATATCAGTAGCACTCCTCCACCAGTTATGACAATTAGAAACTAGAAATATCTCTAGATATTGTCAACATTCCCTAGGTAGCAAAATTTTCCCCCAGATAGGCCACTGATATAAAGGCATGAAAACAAACAAATAAACATTTGTATATACATTTATGTGTACATATTTCATGTATAAATGTATATATACTGTATACATATATAGTATATAAATATCATTTTTATGATAAAAATAGTACAAACCAGGAAAAATATTTAAAAGACACTAAAGTTTCCTTTTACCCACTTTCCACTTACTATACTGCCAATCCCAGATCACCTACATTTTCTTCCTAGGAATCAAATCATCAAAGTACATTTTTTATAAAGAAAAAACCCACCCTTCATTTCCAAATTGCTTATAGAATTAATCCCCAAAGCTACTGCAACATTTGAAAGGAGACAGGAAGCCAGCTTCCCCGTGTGGCTCAACATTCCATACATGGTGATGACTACTACAAATGGAAAGAAGGAAAGGAAAAAGAGGAAACCTCCAACAGAAACAGCAAATGTAGCTGAAATGTAAGATGGAAAACATAGTCAGTACATAACATACAAAATCTTGAAGTAGAAATACCCCTATTTTACTACAAAAGAGCTCTAAAATGTAAACTCTAGAAGAGAAATTGCCTTGTTCACCACTGTGTTACCAGTGTTGTTCATTACTGTATCATCAGCATTTAAGCAGTGCTTAACAGAGAGTAGTTGTTTAATAAATATTTTGCTTGCTTGCTTGAATGAATGGATGAGTAGCATGAGGAAGGAACTTTTCTGGAATTTGCTCTTTCTTATACAATGATGTGAATATTTACTTATTTAAAGAAGAATTGATCCTTACGTTTATAAAATCTTGCCTTTTTATTTTTCATTTATGACCACTTAGCTTAATAACCTCTAGAAGTACAACATCCCTCATCACATCATAAGAACATACCTACCTAATTACCATTTATTTTGGAATTTTTGAAACTGAAAAGTTTTAGTCACTTTCTCAATACTCTCAGTCTTATATTTCAAATTTTTATTTATTATATTTTATAAAAATACACTAAAAAGACTGACAAAAAAATCATCAAAGAGAGTCATCTGGGTGAGAGTGATTTGTATCATGAAAAGTGAAAGTTAGTTGCTCAGTCGTGTCTGACTCTTTGCAATCCCATGGACTCTAGTCTGCCCGGCTCCTCTGTCCATGGAATTCCCCAGGCAAGAGTATTGGAATGGCTCACCATTTCCTTCTCCAGGGGATCTTTCTGACCCAGGGATATACTTGTTTTAGGCAAATAAGTCATTCATTGATATTTGCCTACTTTATGTTACTCTTTGGCATGTCACCTTCAAGCAACACACACCAGTATTCCTGCCTGGGAATTCCCATGGACAGAGACTCCTGGCAGGCTACAGAGCGTGGGGTGGCAAACCACTGCCACTATCTTCAGGCTTACTTTGACATAATTCTCTCCATCCATAGCTTTCCTATGCTCTGTGGTAGAGTGTAGTTATTTTGCTCTATTTTGTAAGAACAAGCCAACAGCAGTGTTGCTGCTGAAAATAATAAAAATACAAATTTCTCTACCATAAAACATTTGCTTCATGGTACTTGTGCCCTACGTGGTTGAAAGAAGGCAATATTTTAATTGATTAGCATATAAGATAGATATAAAAGCCAAAAAATGCTGAAGGTTTGTTTTCGGAAAAACAAATTGTACTTATTTTTAAAATACATAATAGAAAATGACCACAGGAGAAGTAATTCTACAAATTCCCTAACTAGGCCAGTTTGAATTTATTCAGTCACACATCCCTCTTGTAAGTGAGAACAGGGCAGAAAATTCTTTTTTTTTTTTTTTTGGTATATTTGATAATGTTCCAGGTATGTGATAAGTGATCCAAAGACTTCACTGAGTGAGTGAATGAATAAATAAATGCTTTCACATGACCATATTTTAGTTTATATCCTCTTGTCACATGTGATCTTATGTTGATTTTTATTCTCTTTTCCCATGCATCCTATGCTATTAATATAGTAATTTTCACTAATTTTTGCCCTTCCTCTCAAATCACTTCACGTTTATATGACATGTATATTTTTAGACAAATTTAGAATGCAAGCAGAGGCTGTCTGTGAAGTGGCAACTAAAACTTAGAAGAAACTACCATATAAAATCCTCTTTTAGTCAATTAAAACAGTTAAAATGTGTCACAGAGGTAGTCTTGTACTCACTTTTACTGAAGAATGTGGTAATCAGAAAGCCGAGGGTTATGGTGGCCACGACAAAACACAGGAAAAAGACAAAGATGAGGGACGGGTCACTGTTTCTGAGGATAACTATAGGTACAACCTACAATGCAATTGTGAAACCAGTTTAGTCACACTGGAAGTGGTGTCACAGGAAAACAAGAGGGTGAAATAAAACAGCCTTAAAACATTTCCGTACCCCCAAATGAAATGGCAAAATTTAACTAAATAACTCATTTCCCACAGAAGGGATCAATGGTTTGTGTCTGCTGATAGACTGAGCAGCTTCTGAATTCCCCCGAGGGTCAATGATAAACACATCTATTCTTTTGCAACCCAAACCACGCAGCTCCCACCCACAATTATTTTATCCCTCTCAAAGTGTAGCTGCTGCGTGATGCATTCAAACAGATACTTGCCTTGACACATAAAATCACGCACAGTATACAGACGATAATTAAAAACATCAGAAGGAATGTGACAAAATAAGATGCCCAGAGCATACCATTACTGAGCCCTATCATGAACTGGTACTCCTGTGGGAGAGTCAACACAGAACAAATACCGTGACAGTGATATTTTCAAAACACAATCACAAATACTATCTGACTTAATCCCCATAAAAACTTATGTAGGTTAAATATCATCATTGTCATTCTGCAAAGAAACCAAGTCTCAGAAGAGTCAAATGACCTGATCAGAATCATTTAACCTAGTGAATGACAATGCTGTGATTTCCAAACCGGAATTTTGAGTAACTTACCCGTTATGGTTCTAATCTAAGAAACAGTTAATTAGAAATTTAAAACATAAAATCTAGGATCACTTTTCTCGTTATGATGTCTCAGGACACATTGGAAGAAAGTAAATAACTTTTAATATTATTATAGATGAAAGCAGGGAAATCTACAGCCCATGGGCCAAATCCAGTCTGCCTCATATTTTTTGTAAATAAAGTTTTGTTGACACATAGCCATGCTCATTCACTTCTGTATTGTCTGTGGCTGCTTTCATCCTACGACAGTAGAGTTGATAGTGGTGAAATGGTCTGTAGAACCTAAAATATTATACTGTCTTATACAGGAAAAGTTTGCAAATCTCTAATTTAAACCAAACCCCTCCAATTTTACAGATCAGAAAACCAGACCCAGAGAGGGTAAGTTGCTTTTACAAATTTATACAGCAGCAAACTCCCTGCTCTGTGCTCCTCCTGTTCTATCATGCTGCTTCTCCTTATTTCAGAGGCTACTTTTCCCTGGACAAGCACAGACTGGAGACAGACTCCCTGTGTTTGAATCCTGACTTGCCCCTTGGCAGTAAAAAGACCTTAAGCCAGCTCCTTTACCTCTCTCTGTCTCAGTGTCCTCATTTATGAATACCAAAATTTGAATAAAACTATGAGCAAGAAAGAGTTCACAGTTTTAGCAATGAGTTTCATAAACTATAATTCATCAGAAGTCAATGGATACAGACACTTGATATTTCAAGTTTTAACAAAGGCCGATCAAAATTTAGTTACAAGATGATCATTTTAATTTAAACAGCTATTTAACAAAGCAAAATTAGTGGTAGTAGTTTCCAGAGGTGATTAAAAATAGATGTTTACTACTATATTTGGTTGCTTTCCAATGTCCTTGCAATGAATTAAGGTACATTTTATTATGCAAAGGAACCATATAAGGAAATAAAGTATTAATTAAGAGATTGGAAAACTTTAAAATAACAGATTTACTAAGAATTGGTGACAAAATAGTCCTTTGAGGCCAGTTTCAACAAAAAAAATCAAAACGAGAAAGTTGACAGTGAAGTAATTTACATGACACCAAAACCTCACAGGTAGCCAAACTTTAATGTGGAGATGTGTAATGTCCACGTGCACACACTGAGAGAAAGAAAACAGAAAAAACTACACTACATCTTAAAAGATTTTGCATCTGGGTGAGTAGCCCAGGGATTTTTGACCGAGAGTCATGTTTTCCATGTCCATTTTGTTTTCTATTAAACATGCACTGTAATAGCCATGATATTTTAAAAGAAAATTAATTTGGAATTCAGTGCCTGTATTTTCAACCAGTAAGGAATTGAAACTGACTAAAATAAGGCAGCTGGGCTTCCCTGGTGACTCAGTGGTAAAGAATCTGCCTGCCAATGCAGGAGATGTGGGTTCCATCCCTGGGTTGGGAAGATCCCCTGGAGAAGGAAACGGCAATCCAATCCAGTATTCTTGCCTGGAAAACCTCATGGACAGAGGAGCCTGGTGGGCCACAGTCTATGGGGTCGCAAAAGAGTCAAACACAACTTAGTGACTAAACAACAAAGTAGCAGCTAAGGCAACAGCTAGCCAAGACCCTTAGATAGGAGGACGCTGTCTCTACTGTTCCCTCATACAAGATATCTAATAGAAAACAAAACATTCAGAGAATGCTTCCCCTTCTGAGCTAGATGGGGCAAATGGGACCAGATTTACCCTCCAGCTAGAAACAACGAGAGAAAGAGAGAGAGAGAGAGAGAGAGAGAGAGAGAGAGAGAGAATGGAATAATACAGCCATAGAAAAGAAGGAATTCTTGCATTTACAACATGAATGGACTTTGAGGGTGTTATGCCTAGGGAAATGAGTCAGATGGAGAAAGTTAAGCACTGTATGATATTACTTGCATATGAAATCTAAGAAAAATCTTATATTAAATATCAAGAACAGATTGGTGTTTGCCAGAGGTTTGTGGTGGGGGATGGGTGAAGGTGGTTAATAGTTACAAATTTCCAGTTACAAGATAAATATGTCCTGGGAATTAATGCATAGCACAATGATAACAGTTAACAATACAGTATTGTATATTGAAAGTTGCTAAGAAAGCAATCTCAAAAAGTTCTCACCACACACACATAAATTGTATTAATATATGGTGATGGATATTACCTAAATTTATTGTGGTAATCATTTCACAAGGCATGCATATATTAAATCATTATGTTGTATACCTAAAACAAATACAAATGTTATACATCAATTACATTTCAATTAAAAATAAAAATGATTGTTGTAAAGTGACAGTTAATTTTTAAGACATCTTGATTTCCATGACCTGGCGATAAAGGACAGTAATCCTTTAGAGGAGAAAAACATTGAGATAAGCCCTATGCTCACCCATCTAGTTGCTAACTAGTTGCCCGGTTAACTGGAGTGAGAACCCAGCAATGTCCCTGACAGGAGAAGACAGGGCTGGGAATCCAGGGAGGACAAAGTGGCTGAAGTTCGCACAGCCAAATAACAGGGTTAATCAGAGACAGATTTCCAGAGATCTTTGGAAGGCGCTCTTATAGACTTCTTAGTATTCACCAGCATATATGTGTGAGGAATGTCCCAGGGTAGTGAAAAGAACCATTTTAAGGATTAGAGATAAAACTATCTAGAGCTCACATTTGCCTAGAAATATTTCTTGTTTTCCCCAAAGAGTAAAACCATGTACTTTATAGGTCATAGGGAGACTATCTATAAGGATTTTGTGTTAATACTGTGTTAATACAGTATTTATAGGTCATAGGTAGGCTGCTGGTGCTGCTAAGTCACTTCAGTCGTGTCCGACTCTGTGTGACCCCACAGACGGCAGCCCACCAGGCTCCCCCATCCCTGGGATTCTCCAGGCAAGAACACTGGAGTGGGTTGCAATTTCCTTCTCCAATGCATGAAAGCGAAAAGTGAAAGTAAAGTCACTCAGTCATGTCCGACTCTTAGCGACCCCATGGTCTGCAGCCTATCAGGCTCCTCCGTCCATGAGATTTTCCAGGCAAGAGTACTGGAGTGGGGTGCCATTGCCTTCTCCGCATAGGTAGGCTATCTACAAGGATTTTGTGTTAATACAGATTTAGCTGTAGACCTGCATTTATTAACCTCAGTACTACTGGAGACATATTCAGTGCAAAATATTGTCCTAAGTGCCTCATATACATTGGGACTTCTCACTTAGTGGTATTTCTATTTTGGAGTAATTCCCCATTGTACATTATAGAATGTTTAATAGCATCCTTGGCCTCAGCTTACCAGGCGCCAGTAGCAATAGTTCTCAGTGTATTAATGTCTTTCAGTTCAGTTCAGTTGCTCAGTCGTGTCCGACTCTTTGCAACTTCATGCATCGCAGCACGCCAGGTCTCCCTGTCCATCACCAACTCCTGGAGTTCACTCAAACTCACGTCCATCGAGTCAGTGATGCCATCCAGCCATCTCATCCTCTGTCATCCCCTTTTCCTCCTGCCCCCCAATCCCTCCCAGCATCAGAGTCTTTTCCAATGAGTCAACTCTTTGCATGAGGTGGCCAAAGTACTGGAGTTTCAGCCTTAGCATCATTCCTTCCAAAGAACACCCAGGGCTAATCTTCTTTAGAAATGGACTGGTTGGATCTCCTTGCAGTCCAAGGGATTCTCAGTCTAGTCTAACACCATAGTTCAAAAGCATCAATTCTTTGGCGCTCGGCTTTCTTCACAGTCCAACTCTCACATACATACGTGACCACAGGAAAGACCATAGCCTTGACTAGACAGACGTTTGTTGACAAAGTAATGTCTCTGCTTTTCAATATGCTATCTAGATTGGTCATAATTTTTCTTCCAAGGAGTGAGCGTCTTTTAATTTCATGGCTGCAATCACCATCTGAAGTGATTTTGGAGCCCAAAAAACTAAAGTCTGACACTGTTTCCACTGTTTCCCCATCTATTTCCCATGAAGTGATGGGAACAGATGCCATGATCTTTGTTTTTTGAATGTTGAGCTTTAAGCCAACTTTTTCACTCTCCTCTTTCACTTTCATCAAGAGGCATTTTAGCTCCTCTTCACTTTCTGCCATAAGGGTCGTATCATCTGCGTATCTGAGGTTATTGATATTTCTCCCGGCAATCTTGATTCCAGCTTGTGCTTCCTCCAGCCCAGCATTTCTCATGATGTACGCTGCATATAAGTTAAATAAGCAGGGTGACAATATACAGCCTTGATGTATTCCTTTTCCCATTTGGAACCAATCTGTTGTTCCATGTCCAGTTCTAACTGTTGCTTCCTGACCTGCATACAGATTTCTCAAGAGGCAGGGCAGGTGCTCTGGGATTCCCATCTCTCTCAGATTCCCATCACCAGATGGTCAACACCAAAATCAGACTGATTATATTCTTTGCAACCAAAGATGGAGAAGCTCTATATAGTCAGCAAAAACAAGACCGGGAGCTGACTGTGGCTCAGATCATGAGCTCATTATTGCCAAATTCAGACTTAAATTGAAGAAAGTAGGGAAAACCACTAGACCATTCAGGTATGACCTAAATCAAATCCCTTATGATTATACAGTGGAAGTGAGAAACAGATTTAAGGGACTAGATCTGATAGAGTGCCTGATGAAGTATGGATGGAGGTTCGTGACATTGTACAGGAGACAGGGATCAAGACCATCCCCATGGAAAAGAAATGCAGAAAAGCAAAATGGCTGTCTGGGAAGGCCTTACAAATAGCTGTGAAAAGAAGAGAAGCGAAAAGCAAAGGAGAAAAAGAAAGATATAAGCATCTGAATGCAGTGTTCCAAAGAATAGCAGGAAGAGATAAGAAAGCCTTCCTCAGTGATCAATGCAAAGTAATAGAGGAAAACAACAGAATGAGGAAGACTAGAGATCTCTTCAAGAAAATTAGAGATACCAAGGGAACATTTCATGCAAAGATGGGCTCGATAAAAGACAGAAATGGTATGGACCTAACAGAAGCAGAAGATATTAAGAAGAGGTGGCAAGAATACATGCAAGAACTGTACAAAAAAGATCTTCACAACCCAGATAATTACGATGGTATGATCACTCACCTAGAGCCAGACATCCTGGAATGTGAAGTCAAGTGGGCCTTAGGAAGCATCACTATGAAGAAAGCTAGTGGAGGTGATGGAATTCCAGTGGAGCTGTTTCAAATCCTAAAAGATGATGCTGTGAAAGTGCTGCACTCAATATGCCAGCAAATTTGGAAAACTCAGCAGTGGCCACAGGACTAGAAAAGGTCAGTTTTCATTCCAATCCCAAAGAAAGGCAATGCCAAAGAATGCTCAGACTACCGCACAATTGCACTCATCTCACACGCTAGAAAAGTAATGCTCAAAATTCTCCAAGCCAGGCTTCAGCAATACATGGACCATGAACTTCCAGATGTTCAAGCTGGTTTTAGAAAAGGCAGAGGAACCAGAGATCAAATTGCCAAGATCCACTGGATCATGAAAAAAGCAAGAGAGTTCCACAAAAACATCTATTTCTGCTTTATTGACTATGCCAAAGCCTTTGACTGTGTGGATCACAATAAACTGTGGAAAATTAAATCTTTTGACATTACCAAATGTCCTCTGGGAGCAAACTTGCCCCCAGGTGAGTTGCCTGCTGTCCTGGAATAAATGCCTGTCTTGTTCTACATATTAGAAATTTAAAAGCAAGACTCCAAAGAACAATATTGTTTCCAGATTACTTAACTCAGTCTCAAAATAAAACTGAGGAATATAGAATACAGAAAAATCCAAGTCTCAACAAAGTAATATTTACAATGTCTGACCTCCAATTAAAAACTTACCAGGTATGACATGCAGTTTCAGAGTTGGGCCTAATGTCTCTACCCTTTGGTGTTCACAATTCTTTGTGAACTCCCCTTGTATGAATGGGTCATGCAACTTGTTTTAACCAACAGAATGTGGCAAGAGTGATTAAATGTCACTTCTGTGATTATGTTACATAGGATTATGGCACTTGTCCCACTCTGAGACTCTCTCCCTTGCTAAATTTGATGATGCTGTTGGCCATTTTAGAAGGACTTAACGTTATTGAGGCAAATTATTGAGGGTAGTATCTGGCCCACAGCCAAAAAAAAAAAACTAAAATATTCAGTACTACAACCATAAGGAATTGAATTCTACCAACAACTACATAAGCTTAAAAGTGATTCTTCTGCTAGTTGAGGTTCAGTGAGTTTACATGTCTGTGTGCTCAGTTGTGTCCAACTCTTTGTAATCCTGTGGACTGTATAACCTACCAGGCTCCTCTGTCCATGGAATTTTCCAGACAAGAATACTGGAATGGGTTGCCATTTCCTTCTCCAGGGAATTTTCCCAACCCATGGATTGAACTCACATCTCTTGCATCTTCTGCATTGGCAGGCATATTCCTTACAACTGTGCCACTTGGAAAGCCCCAGTGAGTCTATATCCTTGGATAATACCTTGATTGCAATCTTGCAGAAAACTCAGCTAAGCCTTCCTTGACTTCAACACACAAAAAGTGTGAAATAAAAGATGTGTGCTGTTAGAAACTATTAACTCAGGTAATACTGTTAAACAGCAATAAAAATATTAAAATCTATAAATCTACACTAAAAAGTTTAAAATCTAATCTACAGATACAAAAAGCTCCAGGAAATCTAAGCACAGGAAACTTGAAAAAAACAGACCAAAGCATACCATAGTCAAATTCCTGAAAACTAGGGGAAAAAAAGAAGAAGAAGAAATCTTTAAAAAGAGATTAAAAAAGGATGTATTATGTACAGATGGGCAGAAATACCCATCTTATTTAAAGCAACAAGACGATAGGTCAGATATTAAAGTACTCAAGCAAAATCATTACCTTAGAATTCTTAACACAATTTAAGTATCTTTCAAAAATGATAGCAAAATAAAAACCTTGCCAAACATGCAAAACTGAAATAATATATCAACAGAGGAACAGCATTACCAAAAATAAAAAAGGAAATCCATCAGGCAGAATGAATATATAAGAAGATATAAAGATGAATCTGGACCTGCTCAAGGGAAAAACAAGACAAGAAATGAGAATGACATTTGTTGTTCAGTAGCTAAGTTGTGTCCAACTCTTTGTGACCCCATGGACTGCAGCACAACAGGTTTCCCTCTCCTTCACTGTTTCCTGGAGTTTGCTCAAACTCATGTCCATTGAGTCAGTGATGCCAACCAACCATCTCATCCTCTGTTGTTCCTGACTCCTCCTGCCCTCAATCTTTCCCAGTATCAGGGTATTTTCAAATGAGTTGTCTCTCTGTATCAGGAGGCCAAACTATTGGAGCTTCAGCTTCAGTATCAGTCCTTCCAATGAATATTCAGGGTTGATTTCCTTTAGGAAAGACTGGTTTGATCTCCTTATAGTCCAAGAGTCTTCTCCAACATCACAGTTCGAAAGCATCAATTCTTCAGTGCTCAGCCTTATTTATGGTCCAACTCTCACATTTGTACACGACTGCTGGAAAAACCTGCAGTGATTTTAGAGTCCAAGGAAATAAAATCTGCCACGGTTTCCACTTTTTCCTCATCTATTTGCCATGGAGTGATGGGACTGGATGCCATGATCTTAGTTTTGTGAATGTTGAGTTTTAAGCCAGCTGCTTCACTCTCCTCTTTCATCTTCAACAAGAGATTCTAGTTCCTCTTCACATTTTGCCTTTAGAGGGGTATTATCTGCATATTTGTCTGGAGAAGGAAATGGCAATCCACTCCAGTACTCTTGCCTGGAAAATCCCATGGATGGAGGAGCCTGGTGGGCTGCAGTCCATGGGGTCACAAAGAGTCACATGACTGAGCAACTTCACTTCACTCACTTCACTTGCTTCATACTTTATCAATGGAGAAGGAAATGGCAACCCACTCCAGTATTCTTGCCTGGAGAATCCCATAGACAGAGGAGCCTGGCAGGCCATGGTCCATGGGGTCGCAAAGAGTTGGACATGATTGAGGTGACTAAGCAACGCATCTGCATATTTGAGGTTGTTGATATTCCTTCTGGCAATCTTGATTCCTGCTTGTGATTCATCCAGCCCAGTATTTTGCATGATGTACTCTGCATATAAGTTACATAAGCAGGGTGACAACATACAGCCTTGACATACTCCTTTCCCAATTTTGAAGAAAGTATAAAACCTTTTTCCTTACTCTTTAAATCTTAAAATCTTCTACCTTATTATTCAAATATCTTTAGACATGTAATTGCTTTTTTAACCAAAAATCATAGCAATATATTGTGAGGAAGCAAAATATATGACAAAATGGCAAATGTGAATAATATAAACGCAAACCAACCATGAAAATCACACAACTTATTACCAGAGAATTACAACTAATAAGAAAACAAAGTTAAATTGAATAAATAGTAATCAAAATGATTACTTTTGTGCAATCTCAAAAACAACAGAATGATCTCTGTCCATTTCCAAGGCAAACCACTCAATATCACAATAAGCCAAGTCTACGACCCAACCACTAATGATGAAGAAGTTAAGTTGAATGGTTCTGTGAAGACGTACAAGAACTTCTAGAACTAACACTGAAAAAGATGTCCTTTTAATTATAGGGGACTGGAATGCAAAACTAGGCCATCAAGAGATACATGGAGTAACAGGCAGGCTTGGCCTTAGAGTACAAAATGAAGCAAGGCAAAGGCTAACAGAATTTTCCCAAGAGAATGCACTGGTCATAGCAAACACTCTCTTCCAACAACACAAGAGATGACTCTACATGGACATCACCAGATGGTCAATACTGAAGTCAGATTGATTATATTTTTTGTAGCTGAAGATGAAGATCTCTACATTTAGCAAAAACAAGACCAAGAGCTGACTTGTTTGTCAGATCATAAACTCTTTATTGCAAAATGCAGACTTAAATTGAAGAACATAGAGAAAACCACCAAGCCTTTCAGGTATGACCTAAATCAAATTCCTTTTGATTATACAGTGAAAGTAACAAATCGATTCAAGGGATTAGATCTGATAGAGTGCCTGAAGAACTATGGATGGAGGTTCATAACATTGTACAAGATGCAGATATCAAAATCATCCCCAAGAAAAGCAAATGTAAAAAGGCAAAATGGTTGTCCAAGGAGGCCTTACAAAGAGCTGAAAAAAGAAGTGAAAGACAAAGGAGAAAAAGAAAGATATAACCACCTGAATGAAGAGTTCCAAAGAATAGCAAGGAGAGATAAGAAGCCTTTTTAAGTGAAATTGAAGTTGCTCAGTCGGGTCCAACTCTTTGCGACCCGTGGACTGTAGCCCACCAAGCTCCTCCGTCCATGGGATTCTTCAGGCAAGAATACTGGAGTGGGTTGCCATTTCCTTCTCCAGGGGATCTTCCTGACCCAGGGATCGAACCCAGGTCACCCACATGCAGGCAGACGCTTTAACCTCTGCACCACCAGGGAAGCCCCAAAGTGAAAGTGAAGTCACTAAGTTGTGCTTGACTCTTTGCGACCCCATGGATAGTAGCCTGCACCAAGCTCCTCCGTCCATGGGATTTTCAAGGCAAAAGTACTGGAGTGGGTTGCCATTTCCTTCTCCAGGGAATCTTCCCAACCCAGGGATCGAACCCAGGTCTCATTGTAGACAGACGCTTTACCATCTGAGCCACCAGGGAAGTCCTTTTTAAGTGAACATTGCAAAGAAATAGAGGAAAACAATAGAATGGGAAAGACTAGAGAGCTCTTAAAGAAAATTAGAGACAGCAAGGGAACATTTCATGCAAAGAGATGCACTATAAAGGACAGAAACTGTATGGGCCAAAGAGAAGCAGAAGATAATAAGAATAAATGGTAAGAATAGATAGAATAACTATATAAAAAAGATCTTAATGACCCAGATAACAATGATGGTGTGATCACTCACCTAGAACCAAACATCCTGGAGTGTGAAGTCAAGTGGGCCTTAGGAAGCATCACTATGAACAAAGCTAGTGGAGGTGATGAAATTCCACCTGAGCTATTTCAAATCCTAAAAGATGATGCTGTTAAAGTGCTGCTCAATATGCCAGCAAATTTGGAAAATTCAGCAGTGCCCACAGGACTGGAAAAGGTCATTTTTTATTTCAATACCCAATAAGGGAAATGTCGAAGAATGTTCAAATTACTGCACAACTGCACTCATTTCACATGGTAGCAAAGTATTGTTCAAAATCCTTCCAGTTACTTCAACAGTGTGTGAGCCCAGAACATCCACATGTACAAGCTGGATTTAAAAAGGCAGAGGAACCAGAGATCAAACTGCAAACATCCATTGGATCATAGGAAAAGGAAGAGAATTCCAGAAGAACATCTACTACACTAAAGTCCTTGACTGTTTCGATCACAACAAACTGGAAAATTCTTAAATTTTACCAGACCACCTTACCTGCTTCCTGAGAAACCTCTATGCAGGTCAAGAAACAACCATTGGAATCAGACAAGTAACAACGGACTGGTTCCAAATTGGGAAAGTATTGTCACCCAGCTTATTTAACTTATATGCAGAGTACATCATGAGAATAGCCAGGCTGGATAAAGCACAAGCTGGAATCAAGATTGTGGGGAGAAATATCAGCAACTTCAGATATGCAGATAACACCACCATTATGGCAGAAAGCAAAGAGGGAATAAAGAGCCCCATGATGAAAGTGAAAGAAGGGAGTGAAAGAGCTTGCTTAAAACTCAACATTCAAAATGAACATCATGACATCCTGTCCCATCACTTCATAGCAAACAGATGAGGAAACAATGAAACAGTGACAGACTTTTTTCTCTTGGGCTCCAAAATCACTGTGGACAGTGACTGCAGCCATAAAATTAAAAGGCACTTGCTCCTTGGAAAAAAAAGCTATGACAAACCTGGACAGCATATTAAAAAGCAGAGACATTACTCTGCTGACAAAGTTGTGTATAGTCAAAGCTATGGTTTTTCCAGTAGTCAGGTACAGATGTGAGAGCTGGACATTAAAAAGGGCTTAGGGCCAAAAAATTGATGCCTTTGAACTGTGGTGTTAGAAAAGACACTTGAGAGTTCCTTGGACAGTAAGGAGATCGAACTAGTCAATCCTAAAGGAAATCAACTGTGAATATTCACTGAAAGGACTAATGCTGGAGCTGAAGCTCCAATGCTCTTGCCACCTGATGGGAAAAACTGACTCATTGGAAAAGACCCTGATGCTGGGAAAAATTGAAGGCATGAAGAGAAGTGGACGACAGAGGACAAGATGGTTGGATAGCATCACCGACTCAGTAGCTATGTGTTTGAGCAAACTCTGGGAGATGATGAAGGACAGGGAAGCCTGGCATATTGCGGTCTATTTAGATCACAAAGAGTCAGACACAACTGAGCAACTGAACAACAACAACAAAATCTTTAAACAAGTTGGAAGAGATAGCCATTAGAAATACACACACACCTAACAAAAAAGTACTTCAGCCTGGAAGGACTGAAAAATACAGCCTAAGCAAAGCTTACATGCTAAGACTTTATCAGGAGGTTCATTCATAGAATAGCAAGAATGAGCGAATTAAGATGTGAAGGAGAGAAAAAAATTGGATGTAATGTGTTTAGCACACTGGCCACAGGCTGATAAAAAGAAATGTATTCAAATGCTATTATTCCACTAAGTCAAATGGAAGCATCAGGCCTTAAGTTAGTCCACTGCAGGGAGACAGGCAATGAGATTTATTGATGTCAACTCTTTATTATCTCTTCACTCCATGGTCAAAGTTCAGTCGTCTGGTTGACAACTTCCCTGAGTTTCTGAGTTGGGTGACCTGAAGATTCCATGAAGCCACTGTTGATGAAAGATCCCTCATTCCATGACACAAGCTCTTTCTTTGAGCCCAGAAATGAATAGAACTAGCTCCCAATGCAGGAATAATATTTGCCATTCCAAACCCTGTTCCTTAGAAGGGAGTTTAAAACAACCAGCAATGTTATTAACAGAAGACAAGGTGATAACATTGGTGGACAGGGTCTCTGCAAAGAAATAAGTCAAGTCATGCAAAACAGGTGAAAATAAGCAAATCCCATGTACTGGGTCCCCTACATGTAACATCAACATGTATAAAGCTAAAACTGATAATTAAAAGGAAAAATTAGACAACTCAACTTAGAGGGGTGGGAATGGGTGGGAGGTTGGAGGGAGATTCAAGAGGGAGAGGACATATGTACACCTATGGTTAATTTATGTTGATGTAAAACAGAAATTGAACCAATATTATAAACCAATCATCAATCAATTAAAAATACATAAATATTTAAAAATAATGGGGAACATGTGTACACCCATGGTGGATTCATGTTGATGTATGGCAAAACCAATACAATATTTTAAAGTAAAAAAATAATAATAATAAACATAAAGGTAGATATTTACTATACTTCTCACAGTAACTGATAACAACTAATAGATAAAACATGAACATGAACAATGTGAATAACAAAATTGATGTAATATGTACAGAAAACTGCACCCTTTTAATGCTCAGCACACATTGTTTTTCAGTGCACATGTGATAACATAACATTTGTTAAAATTGGCTATATTCTAGTCCATAAAGCATGTTTCAATAAAATTTTTAAAAACTGAAATAAAAGACTGGCACCTAGTATGTTATTGTGTTTTTTAAACACATTAAAAACCACTCTGTTCTATTAAGTTCACAATTGTGAGCTTCAAAATCTGCTGAATGATCCTTGATCAAATTACAGATTACAAACATTCAAGAAACATTTTCATTCTTCTCATAGAATGGTCTGAGAATTGTATTTTCTCTGGCTTCCAAAACAGAGGTTAATGATTTAGTAAGTGTGGGTGTATGTTACTTGAATGTCCTCTTTAGGGAAAGATTACCTATACCTTTCATTGATATCTGTGAAGATTTCTTTATTTCAACCACATCAACTAATAGTGGTGACTTCTATTGCTATTATGAAGATACATCAGGATCTTAACAAACTGCTAGCTTTTGATCCTTAAAAAGCAACTTGTAACACTATTTTAAACTTATAATGGTCCTTGAAATTTTATAAATGTCCTATGGGTCAAAGAAAAAATTAACAAAGAAATTAGAAACTATTATGAAATATATGATAAAGAAAACATTGTATTTAAACTTATAGGTTGTAACAAAAGTTGATTTGACTTAAATTTAGAGGCTTATGTGCAAAGATTAGAAAAAAAGGTCTAAAGAACAACAAGGAAGAGAATGTAGGGAAACTCAGCCAGCAAAAACTGGCCACAGAAAGCAGGAATCATAAAGGAAAAGACTTTATTACTTTAAAATTCAGAACTTTTACAAGCCAAAGACACCATTAAAGCAAGTTACAGGTTGGGAGAACATACTTGCAATACATACATCACATAAAGAGCTTGTATCCAAAATATATAAAGAATCAATGAAAAGCAATGAGAAAAGACACAACCCAACAGAAAAGTGGGTTCACTTCACAAAAGAGAATATCCATGTAGCCAAAAAGCATGTAAAAAAGTGTTCAACATCATTAGTTAACAAGGCAAATTAAAATCACAATGAGTTTACCACTATACCCTTTCCAGAATGGTTGAAAGTTTAAAAGGCTAATACTACCAATTGTTGGCATACTTATGGAACAAGAGTAACTCTCTTACATTATTGATAAGAGAATGAATTGGCACAAACTTTAGAAAAAAATTCACTTTATTTAACAAGGTTGAAAATATGTATATTTTATACTCTACCAATCTTAATCTTAGGTATATATCCAACAGAAAAATGTGCACATCTTCACCAAAATATATCCTTCAATAAAAAATAAATAAATTTAAAATAAAAAAGTATAAAAGGGAATATTTCACTGAGAGAAAAACTATTGCTAATATATTAGCATATATATTTTTTCCTCTGATACACATGCTTTTTGCAAAAATGGGATATCTGCATTGTTTCAGGATATGCTTTTTTTCATTTAACATTATATTGGGGGCTTCTCAACTGTTATTGAATAAACCTACAGCTTCATTAAAAAGAAATATTCACATTGGTTTACTGTAATAGGCCAATACTTGAACAGCTAAATATTCATCAGCAATAGTGACAAACTGTGGTATAGTCATAAAGTGTAACACACAACAATGAAAATGGCCACATTGCATCTATACAGAAAACGTCAATAGCTCCCGAAACAAAAGAACGGCTATTATATGGTTCTATTTAAATAAAGTATTTAAACCAGGCAACAATAATATACAATTTTAGAATTTAAATAGTAACTATTTTTAGAGAAGAGAGATGTAGTTATTTAGATGGGATGCGAAGAGGTGTTCAGATTACAGGCAATATTCTATATCTTGGCTGGAACAGTACTTGTGAGTTCATGTTTCAAAAATCTGTACACATTGGTATGTATTTATTTTAATTCAAGTTTTTAAATGAGAAATTAAATAACAAATAATTTAAACTACATGATCAACATTTGTGTTAACAGGTCCTGGAGACACAGAAAAAAAATTAGCAAGCTGAAGTTTAAAGTTGAAAATAGATTTCAAGGAGATTATTCACTAAGTAGGAAAAAAGAGAAAAATATGTGGTAGTCAGGGAAATGGCTAGATGATGAAAAATTAACAAGAGCTTGCAGTAGAAAATGACATTTCCAAAAATGGAGAGAAAGGAACAGAATGTATGCTGGTTGACACACGCTGCACACACGGGACAAAGGGAATGGAAAGATAACTAACCGTTGATAGCTACATAATATTTCCTATGTGCTAACAATTAAGATCTCTTTAATTATCACACAACTCTATGTGGTAAGAGTATTTTTACCTCCATTTTACAAATGAGGCCCAGAGAAGTTAAGAAAGTTACCCAAAAGTTATAGGGGTAGGAAATGGCAGTACTCAGGTGCTACACATTCTATACTACACTGATAAGACTTAGGTTTCAAGCCTGGGTGATTTAGAGGGTGATACATGGCAACCCTGGAGAAGGCGATGGCACCCCACTCCAGTACTCTTGTCTGGAAAATCCCATGGATGGAGGAGCCTGGTGGGCTGCAGTCCATGGGGTCGCTAGGAGTCGGACACAACTGAGCGACTTCACTTTCACTTTTCACTTTCATGCATTGGAGAAGGAAATGGCAACCCACTCCAGTGTTCTTGCCTGGAGAATCCCAGAGACGGGGGAGCCTGGTGGGCTGCCGTCTATGGGGTTACACAGATTTGGACACGACTGAAGCAACTTAGCAGCAGCACATGGCAACCCACTCCAGTATACTTGCCTGGAGAATCCCATGGGCAGAGCAGCATGGTAGGCTACAGTACAGGGTTGCAAATTAATGGATAGATGGATAAATTAATGGCTTTCTCTCTGACTTTAGAGCCACTGCTCTTTATAATATGATCTTGATTTGACTTGATATTAAAAAGATCCTCAAATCTTGGAATTGAAGTATATATTAGGGTCATAATTTATAACCTTGTATGATTATTTCTTTTTTGTTCATTTTATTCCAAAGAAGATTCAGGATATTTAATATATGATTTCTCTTCACAATATTCTTATTGAATAGTCAATAAAATTATAAGCCAGATCAAGAATTTAGATAAAAGAAAAACACCAGCAAACTGACAAATGACACAGTATATATATTCTATGCCCAATCTATATTTGTATATTGCTATAGTGTTATAATCATTCATTAGTAACAAATGTATAGACATAGTCCAAATCTATGCACAAATCTGTTCCACAGGCCCAAAATGAAACAAAGAAAGTGAATTTACCTTTAATCTGGTTTCCTTTTCCATAACAATGGTCCTGATAAGAGTAAGTTCAGTTAGAGAAAATATAAGTAAAACTGCTAAAGGGAAGAGAGATAAAAAAGTTAAAAAAAATTGATCTTTATAATAAGCAGGGTATGGAAATCTGCCAACAAAAATGATGACATTTTCAAATAGCATTTCCGCAGCTCTGCCATTATGGTACACAATGATGGCCTTATCTAAGGCATGCTGCACAAGCAGGAATCCGTCTTTGTAGTACTCTAAGTGAAAAAACAAAGATTGCCAAGTTTAGTATATTAGGAAACAGCAAGGCAAACACAGAAGGCAATTCAGGTAATTCTAAGTTTTTAACTCATAAAACAAAGCAAATACACATAACTTATAATAGTTTGGAATATAAAGAGATAATAAATAGCATGGAATTGCATTACCACCTTCCCCAAACTAAAATACTTGCATCCAAATGTTACAGTTGGTTTATGTAATATTATCAGTCAAAAAAAATGAGAATTCAAGGAAATATCAGATATACTTTTCTTCTTCTTTTTTAAAAATTTATTCTATTTTTTATTTATTTTTTAAATTTAATCTTATTTATTTTAATAGCAGGCTAATTACTTTACAATATTGTATCAGTTTTGCCATACATCAATATGAGTCTGCCATGGGTGTACATGTGTTCCCCATCCTGAACCCTCCTCCCACCTCCTTCCCTGTACCATCCCTCTGGGTCATCCCAGTGCACCAGCCCCAAACATCCTGTATCCTGCATCGAACCTGAACTGGCGATTCATTTCTTATATGATATTATACATGTTTCAATGCCATTCTCCCAAATCATCCCACCTTCTCCCTTTCTCACAGAGTCCAAAAGACTGTTCTGTACATCTGTGTCTCTTTTGCTGTCTCACATACAGGGTTATCATCACCATCTTTCTAAATTCCATATATATGCATTAGTATACTGTATAAACTCAAAATGGATTAAAGATCTAAACGTAAGACCCAAAACTATAAAACTCCTAGAGGAGAACATAGGCAAAACACTCTCCGACATAAATCACAGCAGGATCCTCTATGACCCACCTCCCAGAATATTGGAAATAAAAGCAAAAATATGGGACCTAATAAAACTTAAAAGCTTCTGCATAACAAAGGAAACTATAAGCAAGGTGAAAGACAGCCTTCAGGATGGGAGAAAATAATAGCAAATGAAGCAACTGACAAAGAACTAATCTCAAAAATATACAAGCAATACCTGCAGCTCAATTCCAGAAAAATAAACGATCCAATCCAAAAGTGGGCCAAAGAACTAAATAGACATTTCTCCAAAGAAGACATACAGATGGCTAGCAAACACATGAAAAGATGCTCAACATCACTCATTATCAGAAAAATGCAAATCAAAACCACAATGAGGTACCATTTCATGCCAGTCAGAATGGCTGGGATCCAAAATCTACAAACAATAAATGCTGGAGAGGGTGTGGAGAAAAGGGAACACTCTTACACTGTTGGTGGGAATGCAAACTAGTACAGCCACTATGGAGAATAATAGCAGTGGAGAGATTCCTTAAAAATCTGGAAATAGAACTGCCTTATGACCCAGCAATCCCACTACTGGGCATACACACTGAGGAAACCAGAAGTGAAAGAGACACGTGTACCCCAATGTTCATCGCAGCACTGTTTATAATAGCCAGGACATGGAAACAACCTAGATGTCCATCAGCAAATGAATGGATAAGAAAGCTGTGGTACATATACACAATGGAGTATTACTCAGCCATTAAAAAGAATACATTTGAATCAGTTCTAATGAGGTGGATGAAACTGGAGCCTATAATACAGAGTGAAGTAAGCCAGAAAGAAAAACACCAGATATACTTTTCTATGCCAGATACACGCATAGAAATTAAGCTTAAAACAAGATATGACATAATTCCATTTACAATAGCATTGAAAAGAATAAAATACATAGGAAGAAACTTAACCAAAGAGGTAAATTACTTGTACACTGAAAACTACAAAGCATTCCTGAAATTAATAAAGAAGACACAAATAAATTAAAAGATATCCTGTGTTCATGAATTGGAAGACAATACTCATACTAATCAAGAGTTATCTGCAGATTCAATATAACCTCTATCAAAACCCCAAATGCATTTTATAGAAATAGACAAAAATCCTAAAATCCATATGAAATTGCAAAAGATTCTGAGTAGCCAAAATAATCCTGAGCAAGAAAAACACTTGTTCTTGTAAGCTGGAGGACTCATATGTCCTGATTTTAAAATATATTAGGAAGTTACAGTAATCAAGAGTATGGTACTGGCATAAAGACAGACATAGAGACAAATGAAAAACAACAGATGACCCAGAAATAAACTCTCATATATGGTCAAATGATCTTTGCTACGGGCATTGGGAAAAAAATACAGTCTCTTCAAAAGAAATGGTGTTGGATAAACTGGAAGTCCACAAGCAAAAAAAATGAATCTGGATCCTTACCTTATACCATAATCAAAAATTAAGTGAAAATGGATTGAATACCTAAACACAAGACCTGACGTTGTAAAACTCATCAGTTCAGTTCAGTTCAGTTTCTCAGTCACGTCCGACTCTTTGCGACCCCATGAATCGCAGCACGCCAGGCCTCCCTGTCCATCACCAACTCCCGGAGTTCACTCAGACTCACGTCCATCGAGTCAGTGATGCCATCCAGCCATCTCATCCTCTGTCGTCCCCTTCTCCTCCTGCCCCCAATCCCTCCCAGCATCAGAGTCTTTTCCAATGAGTCAACTCTTTACATGAGGTGGCCAAAGTACCGGAGTTTCAGCTTTAGCATCATTCCTTCCAAAGAAATCCCAGGGCTGATCTCCAGAATGGACTGGTTGGATCTCCTTGCAGTCCAAGGGACTCTCAAGAGTCTTCTCCAACACCACAGTTCAAAAGCATTAATTCTTCAGCACTCAGCCTTCTTCACAGTCCAACTCTCACATCCACACATGACCACAGGAAAAGCCATAGCCTTGACTAGACGGACCTTAGGCGGAAAAGTAATGTCTCTGCTTTTGAATATGCTATCTAGGTTGGTCATAACTTTTCTTCCAAGGAGTAAGCGTCTTTTAATTTCATGGCTGCATTCACCATCTGCAGTGATTTTGGAGCCCAAAAAGATAAAGTTTGACACTGTTTCCCCATCTATTTCCCATGAAGTGATGGGACTGGATGCCATGATCTTCGTTTTCTGAATGTTGAGCTTTAAGCCAACTTTTTCACTCTCCTCTTTCACTTTCTTCAACAGGCTTTTTAGTTTCTCTTCATTTTCTGCCATAAGGGTGGTGTCATCTGCATATCTGAGGTTATTGATATTTCTCCCAGCAATCTTGATTCCAGCTTGTGTTTCTTCCAGTCCAGCATTTCTCATGATGTACTCTGCATAGAAGTTAAATAAGCAGGGTGACAATATACAGCCTTGACATACTCCTTTTCCTATTTGGAACCAGTCTGTTGTTCCATGTCCAGTTCTAACTGTTGCTTCCTGACCTGCATACAGATTTCTCAAGAGGCAGGTTAGGTGGTCTGGTATTCCCATCTCTCTCAGAATTTTCCACAGTTTATTGTGATCCATACAGTCAAAGGCTTTGGCATAGTCAATAAAGCAGAAATAGATGTTTTTCTGGAACTCTCTTGCTTTTTCCATGATCCAGCGGATGTTCAGAAGAAAACAAAGGGCAAATTATTCATGACATTGGATTTGGTGATGATTTCTCAGACATGACATCAAAAGCACCTGGACAAGCAAAAATAAACAAAGTAGACTCCATCACACTTAAAAATGTTTCCACAGCAAAGGGAACAATCAACAGAATGAAAAGACAACTAATGAAATGGGAGAAAATAATTATAAATCATAAAATTTATAAAGGGCTAATATTCAGAATATATAAAGAACTTCTAAAACTGAACAACAACTAAACAACCATATTAAAAAACATGAATGACTTGAACAGACATTTCTTCAAAAAATATACAAGGGGACAAAAAGCAAATAAAAAAATCATCAAATTCACTAATCATCAGGGAAATATGTATCAAAACCACAAGATGCCACCTCACACCTGTCAAGATGGCCACATCCAAAAACAGAGAAAATAACAAATTTTGGTGAAGAGGTAAGGCAGTTGAAATCCTTGTGAACTACTGGTAGAAATATAAAACAGTGCACTTGCAATGGAAAACAGGATGGAGGTTTCTCAAAATATTACAAATAATTGCCATAAAATCCAATAATTACATTTTTTGGAATATATAAAGAATTCAAAAGAAGATCTCAATGAAATATCTGCACACACATATTCATTGTAGCATTATTCACAATAGCCAAGAGATGAAAGCAACCTAAATGTTCTTTGATAGATAAATGGATAAACCAACTGTGGCATGTGTTTGTATATATATATATATATATACACCCCAATGCCAAACAAGCTGAAGTTGAAATGTTCTATGATGACCTACAAGACCTTCTAGAACTAACACCAAAAAAAGATGTCCTTTTCATCATAGGAGACTGGAATGTAAATGTAGGAAGTCAAGAGATACCTGGAGTAACAGGCAAATTTGGCCTCAGAGTACAAAATGAAGCAAGGCAAAAGCTAACAGAGTTTTGCCAAGAGAATGTACTGATAATAACAATAATCCTCTTCCAACAACACAAGAGACAACAACTCTACATGTGGACATTACCCCATGATCAATACCTGAATCAGATTAATTATATTCTTTGCAGTCAAAGATGGAGAAGTTCTATAGAGTCAGCAAAAGCAAGACCAGGAGCTGACTGTGGCTCAGATCATGAATATCTTATTGCAAAATTCAGACTTAAATTGAAGAAAGTAGGGAAAACCACTAGACCATTAGTGTATGAGCTAAATCAAATCCCTTACAATTATACAGTGGAAGTGACAAATAGATTCAAGGGATTAGATCTGATAGACAGAGTGCCTAAAGAACTACGGATGGAGGTTCATGATATTGTACAGGAGGTGGTAGCCTAATACCATCCCTAAGAAAAAGAAATGCAAAAGGGCAAAATGTTTGTCTGAGGAGGCCTTATGAATAGCTGAGAAAAAAAGAGAAGTGAAAGGCAAAGGAGAAAAGGAGAGATATACCCATCTGAATGCAAAGTTCCAAAGAACAGCAAGTGGAAAGAAACAAAGGAAACCAATAGAAAAGGAAAGACTAGAGATCTCTTCAAGAAAATTAGAGACACCAAGGAAACATTTCATGCAAAGATGGGCTCAATAAAGGACAGAAATGGTATGGACATAAAAGAAGCAGAAGATATTAAGAAAAGGTGGCAAGAATACACAGAAAAAAACTATACAAGAAAGATCTTGACCCATAAAAGCACAATGGTGTGATCACTTACCTAGAGCCAGACATCCTGGAATGTGAAGTCAAGTGGGCCTTAGGGAGCATCACTACAAACAAAGCTAGTGGAGGTGATGGAATTCCAGTGGAGTTATTTCAAATCCTGAAAGATGATGCTGTGAAAGTGCTGCACTCAATATGCCAGCAAATTTGGAAAACTCAGCAGTGGCCACAGGACTGGAAAAGGTCAGTTTTCATTCCAATCCCAAAGAAAGGCAATGCCAAAGAATGCTCAAACTCCCGCACAATTGCACCCATCTCACACACTAGCAAAGTAATGCTCAAAATTTTCCGAGTCAGGCTTCAACAGTAGGTGAACCATGAACTTCCAGAAGTTCAAGCTGGATTTAGAAAAGGCAGAGGAACCAGAGACCAAATTGCCAACATTCACTGGATCATTGAAAGCAAGAGAGTTCCACAAAAACATCTATTTCTGCTTTATTGACTATGTCAAAACCTTTGACTGTGTGGATCACAACAAACTGTGGAAAATTCTTCAAGAGATGGGAATACCAGGCCACTTTACCTGCCTCCAGAGAAATCTGTATTCAGTCAAGAAGCATTGGTTAGAACAGTACATGGAACAATAGACTGGTTCCAAATTGGGAAAGGAGTACATCAAGGCTGTACGTTGAAACCAGGCTTATTTAGTTTCTATGCAGAGTGAATCATGCAAAATGCCAGGCTGGATGAAGCAAAGCTGGAATTAAGATTGCCAGGAGAAATATTAATAATCTCAGATATGCAGATGACACCACCCTTATGGCAGAAAGCAAAGACGAACTAAAGAGCCTCTTGATGAAAGTGAAAGAGGAGAATGAAAAAGCTGGCTTAAAACCCAGCATTCAAAAGACTAAGATCATGGCATCTGATCCCATCACTTCATGGCAAATAGGTGGGGAAACAATGACAGACTATTTTCTTGGGCTCCAAAATCCCTGCAGATGGCAACAACAGCCATGAAATTAAAAGATGCTTGTTCCTTGAAAGAAAAGCTGTGACCAACCTAGACAGCATATTAAAAAGCAGAGACATTACTTTGCCAACAAAGATCCATCTAATCAAAGCTATGGTTTTTCCAGTAGTCATGTATGGATGTGAGAGTTGGACTATAAAGAAAGCTGAGTGCTGAAGAACTGATGCTTTTGAACTGTGTGTTGGAGAAGATTCTTGAGAGTCCCTTGGACTGCAAGGAGATCAAACCAGTCAATCCTAAAGGAAATCAGTCTTGAATATTCGTTGGAAGGACTGATGCTAAAGCTGAAGCCCCAGTACTTTGGCCACCTGATGTGAAGAACTGATTCATTTGAAAAGACCCTGATGCTGGGAAAGATTGAAGGCAGGAAGAGGAGATGATGGAGGATGAGATGGTTGAATGACATCACTGACTTTCTGGACATGAGTTTGAGCAAGCTCCAGAAGTTGGTGATGGACAGGGAAGCCTGGCATGCTGCAGCCCATGGGGTCACAAAGAGTTGGACATGACTGAGCAACTGAACTGAAATGACCTATGATGGAATATTATTCAGCCTTGAAAAAGAAGAAAATTCTGTTATATGCTACAAGATGGATAAATCTTGAGGACATTATGCACAAAAATACAATTAATGCATGATTCCACTTAAATGAAGTATCTGGAGTAGTCAAACTCATAGAAACAGAAAATAGAATGGTGGTCTCCAAGGCTGGAAGGAGGGGAAAATGAGGAGTTGTTGCTTAATTGATGCAGGGCTTTATTTTTGCAATATTAAATAGTTCTGAAGATCTGCTACACAATAATATACCTTTGTTGTGCACTTAAGAAAATGGTTCTCATGTTTAAATACTCTTATTATAATTTTTGTAAATATCACTTTCAAATTTCACTGAACTAATTCTGATCATCTCTTCTACCACTTAGCTGATTTAACTGGTCCAGATCCTAATAATTAATACCATAGATTTTTACTGTTGATGGGGATTTAAAAGGTCACTTACTCCAAAAACTCATTTTTCACCTTTAGAAACTTGGTCCAGAGTGGTTAAGCTCATAAAGGTACTGACTAACAGAGTCTGAGAAGAAACATCAAATCACTTGACTCCCAGTCACTATACTATAATGTCATTTACAAGGAGAATATCTCTTCATATTAGTTTTTAATATTAATTTGCTATGCGGTACCATTCAATAGGTGAAATCTGTCTAATTTTTCTTTCTTTATAGTAGGTTTTATTATTTTAATTTTTACTTTATTTTACTTTACAATACTGTATTGGTTTTGCCATACATTGACGTGAATCAGCCACGGGTGTACATGAGTTCCCCATCCTGAACCCCCCTCCCACCTCCCACCCCATATCATCTCTCTGGATCACCGCCATGCACTAGCCCCAAGCATCCTGTATCCTGTATCAAACATAGACTGGTGATTCGTTTCTTATCTGATAGTATACATGTTTCAGTGCCATTCTCCCAAATCATCCCACCCTCTCCCTCTCCCTCAGAGTCCAAAAGTCCGTTCTATACATCTGTGTCTCTTTTACTGTCTCGCATACAGGGTTATCATTACCATCTTTCTAAATTCCATATATATGTGTTAGTATACTGTATTGGTGTTATTCTTTCTGGCTTGCTTCACTCTGTATAATCGGCTCCAGTTTCATCCACCTCATTAGAACTGATTCAAATGTATTTTTTTAATGGCTGAATAATACTCCATTGTGTATATGTACCACAGCTTTCTTATCCATTCATCTGCTGATGGACATCTAGGTTGTTTCCATGTCCTGGCTATTATAAACAGTGCTGCAATGAACATTGGGGTACACGTGTAGTAGGTTTTTTAAGGAAAGCCTCCCTTGAGGAATAGCATATATTTAAATGTTTTTATGGGACCAAAGCTTCTTTTTGGTTTTAAACTACTATTTTTCCACTAAGATCATGCACTTTTCAATTAACTTACTCTCACTTATGATGCAGCACACTAATTTTTAAAAAGGCCACTTTTGATTAGAGAAATACTCAATGTTTTTGATAAAAATGACAAGACACTACACAATCCCACCACTCTAACTTTCTTTATTTTCAGACAGTCATTCTAGTTTTTATACAGACCATTATACATTTTCATAATTCTATCCATATGGTTCTGTATTTATCAGGTTTGATAATGATTATTTTTCATCACTACACAGTAGTCTGTCATACTGATATATCATCATGTTCTTGATAATGGTAAATTACACATAGCTTTTGTCTTCTGCTGAATAATTTAGTAAAGACAAATTCTCAGGATTGTTAGTTAATTCAAGTCCTCTATTGTTTGTTTGTTTGGGCGGGGGGCGGGGGGGGGCGGTGCTTCACTGATGGCTTAGATGGTAAAGCATCTGCCTGCAGTGCGGGAGACCCAGGTTCAATCCCTGGGTTGGGAAGATCTCCTGGAGAAGGAAATGGCAACCCACTCCAGTACTTGTGCCTGGAAAATTCCATGGACTGAGGAGCCTGGTAGGCTACAGTCCATAAGGTCACAAAGAGTCGGACACAACTGAGTGACTTCACTTTCACTTTCTATTGCTTTTTATCCTTAAAGTTAACCTATGTAATTTAAAAACAATTTAAAACTACCATTGCATAATGAAACATCATTCATCAAAATAACTGCCCCAAATAATACAGGAACCATAGCATGCAAATAGTGTTAGTAAATGAAGACGTGTCTATGTCAGCAGAGCCAACATTTACCAAAAAAGACTAAATAAATGCATGGATATACATTGATAAAAGTTTGGGAAATGATAGAAGGTAATACAAAGATCCTTTCCAAGTGTATCAGTTCAGTTCAGTTCAGTCGCTCAGTCATGTCCAACTCTTTGCAACCCCATGGACTGCAGCACGCCAGGCCTTCCTGTCCATCACAAACTCCCAGAGTTCACTCAAATTCATGTCCATTGAGTCAGTGATGCCATCCAAACATCTCATCCTCTGTCCTCCCCTTCTCTTCCCGCCTTTAATCTTTCCCAGCATAAGGGTCATTTCAAATGAGTCAGTTCTTCCCATCAGGTGGCCAAAGTATTGGAGCTTAAGCTTCAGCATCAGTCCTTCCAATGAATATTCAGGATTGATTTCCTTTATGATGAACTGGTTTGATCTCTGCAGTCCAAGAGACTCTCAAGAGTCTTCTCCAGCACCACAGTTCAAAAGCATCAATTCTTTGGCGCTCAGCTTTCTTTATAGTCCAACTCTCACATCCATACATGACTACTGGAAAAACCATAGCTTTGACTAGACAAACCTGTGTTGGCAAAGTAACGTCTCTGCTTTTTAATATGCTGTCTAGGTTGGTCATAGCTTTTCTTTCAAGGACTAAACATCTTTTAATTTCATGGCTGCAGTCACCATCTGCAGTGATTTTGGAGCCCAAGAAAATAAAGTCTGTCACTGGTTTTCACTGTTTCCCCATCTATTTGCCATGAAGTGATGGGACTGGATGCTATGATCTTAGTTTTCTGAATGTTGAGTTTTAAGCCAACTTTTTCCACTCTCCTCTTTCACTTTCATCAAGAGGCTCTTTAGTTCTTCACTTTCTACCATAAGGGTTGTGTCATCTGCATATCTGAGGTTATTGATATTTCTCCCAGCAATCTTGATTCCAGCTTGTGATTCTTCCAGCCCAGTGTTTCTCATAATGTACTCTGCATATAGTTAAATAAGCACAGTGCCAATATACAGCTTTGATGTACTTCTTTCCCAATTTGGAACCAGTTTGTTGTTCCCTGTCCATTTCTAGCTTTGCTTCCTGACTTGCACACAGGTTTTTCAAGAGGCAGGTAAAGTGGTCTGGTATTCTCATCTCTTTAAGAATTTTCCAGAGTTTGTTGTGATCCACACAGTCAAAGGCTTTGGCATAGTCAATATAGATGTTTTTCTGGAACTCTCTTGCTTTTTCCATGATCCAGCAGATGTTGGCAATTTGATCTCTGGTTCCTCTGCCTTTTCTAAAACCAGCTTGAACTTCTGGAATTTCATAGTTCACATAGTGTTGAAGCCTGTCTTGGAGAATTTTAAGCATTATTTTACTAGCGTGTGACATGAGGGCAATTGTGCAGGAGTCTGAACATTCTTTGGCATTGCCTTTCTTTGGGATTGGAATGAAAACTGACCTTTTCCAGTCCTATGGCCACTGTTGAGTTTTCCAAACATATAAGGTTTTCTATATGCTTGTTTTACCATAAAAACTAAATTTAAAAAACTTACTGTCACAATTCACAAAGAAACACATTTCTTTCTCACATGTTGAAAAAAAATGTTAAATGACTGCCAGATTGGACAACCAAAATAATAATTAAGTGTGCTTAAGGATATGCTCACCAGGATTTCCCCCTTCTGCAGAGGTAGGGTTCCTGGGTCCTACAGACGGATTTACTGGAAAGAGAAGTTCTGTAAACCACGGAGTATTTTTATCAGAAAGGTAACGCAGACGATATTTTACCTAGAATGAACAATAATAGAAAACAAATATTTTAAGCCAATAAACATCAAAAAGCAAATACTAGCCATGAAAAGTACATAAAATACAAAGTTAAAAGTTGTGTTTTGAGGACAAGTGAGCAATTCAGAGTTCTAAATGAGGAGAAACGACAGTATCACTGTCAACAGGGAAAAAGTAGCAGGACTCACATCCTATAATCACAGTCATAATTTAAAATTGACTAAATTTACATGTTTCCTCTTTTATCTCCATGGCATTTTGCCTTTGAGTTTCAAAGACACAGTAGTGGTACTTCTTTGATCATTATGAATGAATTTTCTACACGGAGAACTGACCTGCCTACTTCCCTGGTGGGAGAAAGAAATGGCAACCCACTTCAGTATTCTTGTCTGGGAAATCCCACAGACAGAGAAGTCTGGCAGGCTACAGTCCATGGGGTCACAAAGAGTTGAACATGACTCAGTGATTAAACAACTACTTCTCTGGTGTCTTCCCTGGTAGCTCAGTGGTAAAGAATCCACCTGCTAATGTAGTAAATGCAGGTATGATCCCTGGGTTGGACGATCCCCTGGAGAAGGAAATTGCAACTCATTCCAGTATTCTTGCCTGGGAAATCCCATAGACAGAGTAGCCTTGTGGGGTATAGTCCACGGGGTCTTAAAAAGTCAGTCACCACTTAGCGACTAAACAACAGCCACAACTGGTGAAAATTCAGAAAGTTCCATTATTTCATTTCCCATCATGTTAGCCAAATATGGTAGGGCAAAAATATAACTCCCTCTTCAAAATAATGAATGACACATAAGGAAAAACCCAGATGAAGAAGAGGAGGAGTGATAACATTTAAATGTTGAATGTTGCCTATTTTAAGTATTAAATGAAAAAACAATTATCACTGTGTCTGAAAAGATAAGTAAACTAAAAGTGTAAATTATGGTAGAATCTGAGTAGCTTAACAAGACAAAAGAGTACTGTCACCAATGATCAAGGAAGCAGAACAGAGAAAATGAGAAGGAACAGGCACCTGCACTATGTCTAAGTAAAAATTCACATAATTCAGTCATTTGTAAACAGAGTTTTAGCTAGCTACAGCATGATTAAATATCTTAGTACACAATCCTTGATCTCAGAGAACTCAAAAAGTGTTAAAGGAGCACAGAGGAGGGAAGAGGACACTTTGCACTTACAACAAGAGTTTCCTAGAATGAATGACAACTATCCAAAGAAAATGAGGGACCTCTAGAGAACACATTCCCTCCCCAAAAGAGGATAATGTGACCAAAGGATAATGTGACCAAAGGCAGAGGAGCAAGAGACAACATAGTACATGCAAAGAACTGCTACTGGTTCAGTATTGCTATAACATAAATTTCAAAGAAAGAAGAGACAAAAATGGGGCTGGAAGGGTATTCAGAAACAGGTCACTGATGGCCTTGTATCCTGTGCAAAGAAACTTCTGTAGTCAATGGAACACCCCCAATGTCTTTAACATAGCAGAGCAACCTGATCTTTTCTGTGTTCTTAATGAATTGTTGTGGTATCCATGTGGATAGATTAAGTCTTGCCTGGGAAATTCAGCTAACATATAAAGTTCAGCTACATAACAGCCACAGGTTGAGGAAAGAAGGAAATATAGTAGATCTACATTATCCATGAAGTCAGAAAGCAGAGATAAGAAATTTTGTTTGGTAAAGTGTAGAAAAAGAGAACAGGTATCTGGGAAAATAACCCGGGGGAAAATTTTTCAGGAATACATTTCAAATGGTAGACACAGAGAATCAACAACAAAAATGAAGTTTGCAACTGTACCAAAGTTACTTGATATTTGGGCCAAGCGGTCTGCATATACCAATGAAGGTATATAAGCACAAGCATTTTTTTTTTGAGGCAGTAATTAGCACAAAGTAGACATATATGAAAAGAATAAAGTGAGTTTCTTCCCTTTTCCTGGCAAATACTTGCCTCTTAAATGCTGGATCTGGCTCTATGCACAGATACTATAGCTTGATCATTTGTGTCAACCCTACATAGAACATCTCTCTCTGGTAAAGAGACACACCAAGTTACCAAGTTCAAAACACTCCACCTTGAGCAACGTTATGAGAGTCTTCTTCAGTGGCTGCAGGTGTCCTAATTCTGATGCAACCTGGCTAAAGCCTAAGAACTGTTCCTGCTGCTGCTGCTAAGTCACCTCAGTCGTGTCCGAATCTGTGTGACCCCAGAGATGGCAGGATTCTCCAGGCAAGAACACTGGAGTGGGTTGCCATTTCCTTCTCCAATGCATGAAAGTGAAAAGTAAAAGTGAAGTCGCTCAGTCGTGTCCAACTCCTAGCGACCCCATGGACTGCAGCCTACCAGGCTCCTCCGTCCATGGGATTTTCCAGAGACTTAGAAGAGAAATTAAGTAATTTATTCAAAAGAAAGAAGCCTTTCCTGTTGGAATCTGCTAGTGTATGCATGCATGCTAAGTAGCTTCAGTTGTGTCTGACTCTTTGTGGCCCAATGAACTGTAGTCCACCAGACTCCTCTGTCCATGGAATTCTCCAGGTAAGAATACTGGAGTGGGTTGCCATGTCCTCCTGCAAGGGATCTTCCCCACCCAGGGATCAAACCTGCAACTCCTGTGACTACTGCATTGCAGGCAGATTCTTCACCTCTGAGCCAGTGGAAAGCCCTTGCTAGTGTATACATATCTGGCTTTGTTTTAAAGATCAAACTTAAAACATATAAAGGACATGCAAATTAGCTATTAGTGGCATTACAGAAGCTTCCATGGCCACCAGAGAGAGAATCAAGAATTCTCAAAGTTAAAGCAATTACCTCTTTGGATATGTAGCAACAATATATTAAAGCATGACACCAAGTGCAAAAAAAAGAGGTATTTAGCAGGCAGTTGTCCTAACAAGAAGGCAGAGAAATTCCTTCTAAAGCTCACAATCCCAGTAATTAAAGCTGCCACAGCCAAAAAAGTTCCAGACATGAGCTGGGCTGCTTTTGCATTTGTTTAATGTTCACATAGTAACAACTTTATTATAAACTTGACTTCACATGCAAAGTCAGAATGAGAATTTCACTTAAAATCAACACACTAAAAAGTTTAAATATCATATATAGGTATGTACTATCTGAAATTCCAGAGATATATAAACAGGTAACAGATATTACTGCCCATCTTTTTTATGTATCTATATTATTATTTTCTTAACCACAATTTGCAGGACTAGAAACATTTACCTGGCCAGGTAGATTGGCAAAATAAATATCCTTACTAAAGTTCCTATTACTTCATTTTTCTGAATAGAAGACCTTAAGAGTGGGTGAGCGTCACTCACTCGTGTCCAACTCTTTGCGACCCCATGGACTATACAGTCCATGGAATTCTCCAGGCCAGAATACTGGAGTGAGTTGCCATGTCCTCCTCCAGGGGATCTTCCCAACCCAGGGATAGAACCCAGGTCTCCTGCATTGCAGGCAGATTCTTTACCAGTTGAGCCACCAAAAGCCCAAGAATAGTGGAGTGGGTAGCCTATCCCTTCTCCAGCAGATCTTCCAGACTCAGGGATCAAACAGGGGTCTCCTGCATTGCAGGCGGATTCTTTACCAACTGAGCTACCAGGGAAGCCACAAGACCTTAAGGTACAGTTTTATTCTTATCAGCATAATGTGATGACTAAAAGTATAGGTATTAAAATAAGTTGGAACTATTAAAAGATTCAAATTCCTGCTCTTATATACAGCAGTTATTATCTTGAGCAAGTTATAACTTTTGCTGTTTATAAAATCATGATGTTACCTTCATTTCATTAAACCCCTGAAGCTTTGAAATATAAATTATTTAGATAAAACTTTCTCACCTTAAGTGGCAATCTGTCATTACTGTTTTTGAAGTCATGATCAAATATGATAGCAGCCAGCACAAGAGCAGACTGATTTTTGTATTTAATATACTTTTCAAAATCTTCTTCTGAAGGAAAGCCACGAACTGTACAGAGAAAAACAAGCATCGTACAAATGCAAAATGTCTAATGATTATTCCTATCTTCCTATCATTACCATAAATACCATAATCCTGTCATATTATTATAAAATTTAGAACATTATTACTCAAATATTGCCATCACAGATGTCCTCGTGAATATCTGGGGTACACAAAATTATTATGTATTATAAACTGTATATGCTACTTTGAATAATGTTTAACCATTACAATAACTGTATATTAAGGTAAACTGGGACAGGAGAATTTTCTATTGTGTTTTGAATCTAGCAATTTAAAGGAAAAAAGGTGAAGAGAAATGACACTTATTTCTGTGGGAAGTATGATATTTCAGAAACCAACCTTAAGTTTTAGAATAAAACTACATTTTCAATTATATTTCTCATTCACAAGTGAATCTGTATGAAATTTGGAAATACATTCTCACAAAACCACTCATACACAATCACACACATACAAGTAACTTAACTGACTGCAGAATTTTCATAGGAAGTAAAAACCACAATCACTGCTAACCAAAATGATCACATGGATCACAGCCTTGGGTACAATGAAGCTATGAGCCATGCTGTGCATGGCCACCCAAGACAGATGGGTCATGGTGGAGAGTTCGGACAAAACATGATCCCCTGAAGAAGGGAATGGCAAACGACTCCAGTTTCATTGCCTTGAAAACCCCATGAACAGTATGAAAAGGCAAAAAGAAATGATACTGGAAGATGATCCCCACAAGTTGGTAGGTGCCCAATACGCTACTGAGGAAGAGTGGAGAAATGGCTCCAGAAAGAATGAAGAAGCTGGGCCACAGTGGAAATGACTCTCAGTTGTGGATGTGTCTAGAGGTGAAAGTAAGTCTGATGCTATAAACAAGAATATTGCATAAGAACCTGGAATGTTAGGACCATGAATCAAGGTAAATCAGATGTGGTCAAGGAAGAGGTAGCAAGAGTGAACATCGACATTTTAGGAAATCAGTGAAAAAAGAATGGACAGTAATCAATGAATTTAATTCAGATAATCATTATATCTAATTGTGGGCAAGAATCCCTTGGAAGAAAGGGAGTAGCTCTCACAGTCAACAAAAGAGGGTGCAATCTCAGAAAGGACAGAATGATCTCGGTTCGTTTCCAAAACAAACTTTTCAACCTTACAGTAATCCAAGTTTATGTCCCAACCAATAAAGCTAAAGAAGATGAAGTTAAACAGTTCTAGTAAAACCAACAAGATGTTCTAGAACTAACAAGAAAAAAAGATGTCCTTTCCCTCACAGGGGACTGGAATACAAAGTAAGAAGTAAAGAGATACCTGGGGTAACAGGCAAGTTCGGCCTTAGAGTACAAAATTAAGCAGGGCAAAGGCTAACAGAGTTTTCTGAGATAACACACTGGTCATTGCAAACACTCTCTTCCAAAAACACAAGAGACGACTCTGCACATAGACGTCATGAGATGGTCAAAGCTGAAATCATATTGATTATATTCTTTGCACCCAAATATGGAGAAGATTTATACAGTCATCAAAAACAAGACCTTGAGATGAATGTGGCTCAAATCATGGGCTCTTTACTGCAAAATTCAGGCTTAACTTGAAGAAAGTAGGGAAAAACATTAGGCCATTCAGGTATGACCTAAATCAAATCCCTAAACAAATGGGATCTAATTAAAATGAAAAGCTTCTACACAACAAAGGAAACTATAAGTAAGGTGAAAGACAGCCTTCTGAATGGGAGAAAACAATAGCAAATGAAGCAACTGACAAACAACTAATCTCAAAAATATACAAGCAACTTATGCAGCTCAACTCCAGAAAAATAAACGACCCAATCAAAAAATGGGCCAAAGAACTAAATAGGCATTTCTCCAAAGAAGACATACAGATGGTTAACAAACACATGAAAAGATGCTCAACATCACTCATTATCAGAGAAATGCAAATCAAGACCACAATGAGGTACCATTTCACACCAGTCAGAATGGCTGCTATCCAAAAGTCTGCAAGCAATAAATGCTGGAGAGGATGTGGAGAAAAGGGAACCCTCTTACACTGTTGGTGGGAATGCAAACTAGTACAGCCACTATGGAAAACAGTGTGGAGATTCCTTAAAAAATTGCAAATAGAGCTGCCTTATGACCCAGCAATCCCACTGCTGGGCATACACACCAAGGAAACCAGAATTGAAAGAGACACATGTACCCCAATGTTCATCGCAGCACTGTTTATAATAGTCAGGACATGGAAACAACCTAGATGTCCATCAGCAGATGAATGGATAATAAAGCTGTGGTACATATACACAATGGAGTATTACTCAGCCATTAAAAAGAATACATTTGAATCAGTTCTAATGAGATGGATGGAACTAGAGCCGATTATACAGAGTGAAGTAAGCCAGAAAGAAAAACACCAATACAGTATACTGACACATATATACGGAATTTAGAAAGAGGGTAATGATGACCCTTTATGCAAGACAGCAAAAGAGACACAAATGTATAGAATGGACTTTTGGACTCTGAGGGAGAGGGAGAGGGTGGGATGATTTGGGAGAATGGCTTTGAAACATGTATACTATCATGTAAGAAACGAAGTGCCAGTCTATGTTCGATACAGGATACAGGATGCTTGGGGCTGGTGCATGGGGATGATCCAGAGAGATGGTATGGGGTGGGAGGTGGGAGGGGGATTCAGGATTGGGAGCTTGTATACACCCGTGGTGGATTCATGACAATGTATGGCAAAACCAATAAAATAAAGTAAAAAAAAAATAAAATCCCTTATGATTGATGATACAGTGGAAGTGACAAATACATTCAAGGGATTAGGTCTGGTAGATAGAGTGCCTGAAGAACTATGGAAGGAGGTTCATAACATTGTACATGAGGTGGTGATCAAAACCATCCCCCAAAAGAAGAAATTAAAGAAGGCAAAGTGGTTGTCTGAGCAGGCCTTAAAAATAGCTGAGAAAAGAAGAAAAATGAAAGGAGAGGAGAAAATATATATATATGTAACTGAATGCAGCATTGCAGAGAATAGCAAGGAGAGATAAGATAGCCTTCTTAAGTGAACAACGTAAAGAAATAAAGGAAAATATCAGAACAGGAAAGACTAAAGGTCTCTTCGAGAAAATTGGAGATACCAAAGGAATATTTCTTGCAAAGATGGGCACAATAAAGGACATAAATGGCAAGGGCCTAAGAGAAAAAGAGATTTGAGAAAAGTTGGCAAGAATACACAGAAGAACGATGTAAAAAAAGGTCTCAATGACCTGGAAAACCACAACGGTGTGCTCACTCACCAAGAGTCAGACACCCTGAAATGTGAAGTCAAGTGGGTCTTAGGAAGAATTACTACAACAAAGCTAGTGGAGGTGATAGAATTACAGCTGAGCTAGTTCAAATTCTAAAAGATGATGCAGGTAAGTTCTGCACTCAATATGGCAGCAAATTTGGAAAACTCAGCAGTGGCCACAGGATTGAAAAAGGTCAGCTTTCATTCCAATCCCAAAGAAAGACAATGCCAAAGAATGCTCAAACTACCATACAATAATGCTGATGTTACATGCTCGCAAGGTAATGCTCAAAATCCTTCAAGCCAGGCTTCAACAGTATGTGAGCAGAGAACTTCTAGAAGTACAAGCTGGATTTAGAAAAGGAAGAGAAATCAGAGATCAAATTGCCATCATTCACTGGATAATAGAAAAAGCAAAGGAATTCTAGAAAAAAATCTACTTCTGCTTCACTGACTACACCAAAGCCTTTGATTGTGTGGATCACAACAAACTGGAAAGTTCTTACAGGGGTGGGAATACTGGACCACCTTACCTGCCTCCTGAGAAACCTGTATGCAGGTCAAGAAGAAACAGTTAGAACCAAATATGGAACAATAGATTGGTTCAAAATTGGAAAAGCAGTAAATCAAGGCTATAGACTGTCACTCTGTTTATTTAACTTATGCAGAGTACATCATGCAAAATGTCAGGCTCAACGAAGCACAAGCTGGAATCAAGATTGCCAGGAGAAATACCAATAACCTCAGATATGCAGATGACACCACTCTTATGGCAGAAAGTGAAGAGGAACTAAAGAGCTTCTTAATGAGGGTGAAAGAGGACAGTGAAAAAGTTGGCTTAAAACTCAGCATTCAAAGACTAAGATCATGGCAACTGATCCCATCACTTCATGGCAAATAGGTGGGGAAAGAGTGGAAACAGCAGCAGACTTTATTTTGGGGGGCTGCAAAATCACTGCAGATGGTGACTGCAGCCATGAAATTAAAAGATGCTTGCTCCTTGGAAGAAAAGCTATGACCAACCTAGACAGCATATTAAAAAGCAGAGACATTATTTGCCAACAAAGGTTCGTCTAGTCAAAGCTATGGTTTCTCCAGTAGTCATGTATGGATGTGAGAGTTGGACCATAAAGAAAGCTAAGCATCGAAGAATTGATGCTTTTGAACTGTGGTGTTGGAGAAGACTCTTGAGAGTCCCTTGGACTGCAAGATCAAAGCAGTCAATCCTAAAGGAAATCAACTGTGAATATTCATTGGAAGGACTGATGCTGAAGCTCCAATACTTTGGCCACCTGATGGGAAGAACTGACTCATTGGAAAAGGCCCTGCCGCTGGGAAAGATTGAAGGCAGGAGGAGAAGGGGATGACAGAGGACAAGTTGGTTGGATGGCATCACCGACTCCATGGACATGAGTCTGAGCAAACTCCGGGAGTTGGTGACAGAGATGCCCGGTGTGCAGCAGTGCATGGGGTTGCAAAGAGTCAGACGTGGCTGACCTAATGAACTGACTGACATCATGCAAAACTCCAGGCTGGATGGATCACAAGCTGGAACCAAGATTGCTGAGAGAAATACCAACAGTTTCAGATATGCAGATGATACCACTCTAATGGCCGAAAGCAAAGAGGAACTAAAGCCTCCTGAGGAAGGTGAAAGAGTAGACTGAAAAAGCTGGCTTAAAACTCAACATTCAAAAGACTACGATCTTGGCATCCAGTTCCATCACTTCATGGCAAATAGGTGGGGAAAAAGATTAAGCAGTGATAGATTTTATTTTGGGGGGGCTCCAAAATCACTGTGGATGGTGACTGCAGTCATGAAATTAAAAGACACTTTCTCCTTAGAAGGAAAGCTATGAAAAACTTACACAGCATATTAAAAAGCAGAGACATCACTTTGCTGACAAATGGCTATACACAATCAAAGCTATGATTTTTCCAATAATCATGTAGGGATGTGAGAGTTGGAACATAAAGAAGACTGCGTGCTGAAGAATTGATGCTTTTGAACTGTGGTGCTGGAAAAGACTCTTGAGGGTCCCTAGGACTGAAAGGAGATCAAACCCAGTCAATCCTAAAGGAAATCAACCCTGGATTTTCATTGGAAGGACTGATGCTGAAGCTGAAGCTCCAATACTTTGGCCCCTAATGTGAAGTGTGGATTCACTGGAAAAGACCCTGATACTGGAAAGACTGAGAGCAGGAGGAAAAGGGGACAACAGAGGATGATATGGTTGGATGGCATCACCACTTCAATGGACAGGAGTTTGAGCAAACTTGGTGAAATAATGAAGCACAGGGAAGCCTGGCATGCTGCAGTCTGTGGGGTTGCAAAGAGTCAGGGCAACTTAGCCACTGAACAACATCAATGTAAGAAAGATATTAAAGTCTTTGATAGCCTCTATATCAAGAAACATAAATAGAATATTAAGAAGTAAGTTTTTAAAAATGTATATCTATGCCAACAAAGGTCCGTCTAGTCAAGGCTATGGTTTTTCCAGTGGTCATGTATGGATCTGAGAGTTGGACTGTGAAGAAAGCTGAACGCTGAAGAATTGATGCTTTTGAACTGTGGTATTGAAGAAGACTCTTGAGAGTCCCTTGGACTGCAAGGAGATCCAACCAGTTCATTCTGAAGGAGATCAGCCCTGGGATTTCTTTGGAAGGAATGATGCTGAAGCTGAAACTCCAGTACTTTGGCCACCTCATGTGAAGAGTTGACTCATTGGAAAAGACTCTGATGCTGGGAGGAATTGGGGGCAGGAGGAGAAGGGGACAACAGAGAATGAGATGGCTGGATGGCATCACTGACTCGATGGATGTGAGTCTGAGTGAACTCCGGGATTTGGTGATGGACAGGGAGGCCTGGCGTGCTGCGATTCATGGGGTCGCAAAGAGTTGGACACGACTGAATGACTGAACTGAACTGATCCATGTTCAAGGATTTAAGAAAGCCACATTGTGAAAATGTAAAAATTGACATATAGAGCCAATGCAACTCTAATAAAATTCCAAATAGAATTTTTATGTAATGTTAGAAGCTGATTCTTAAACTTGTATAGAAATACAAGGGTGAAGAACAAGGTGAGATGGCTTCCCCTACAGGTTATCAGAACATGATAAAATTATAGGGATTAAGATAGAATCAGACTGACACTGGATATACAAATAGACCAATAGAACTCATAAATACATTCATGAATATACAGAACATTAATTTATGATAAAAGTGGAAATACAGAGTAGTAGATAAAGAGTGGTCTTTTCCATTAAAAAGTAAGAAGTCAAATGAATATCCAAATGGGAATAAATGAAATCTCATATCATTAAAAAAAAAGTTCCTTATATATTGTAGATATCTATGCAAAACAAAAAAATCCCCAAAATACCCATGTCAGCAAGGGTAAGTTTTCCAAACAGAACACAAAGAACAATAAACTCTAAGGATAAGATTGATATATTAGGCTTTTTAAAATTAAGAATTGCTATAAGTTGCCACCAGTGGTAAAGAACTGGCCTGCCAATGCAGGAGACATAAGAGATGTAGGTTTGCTCTCTGGGTCAGAAAGATTCCCTGGAAGAGGGCATGGCAACCCAATCCACTATTCCCAATCCAGTCCTAAATATTCACTGGAAGCACTGATGCTGAAGCTGAAACTCCAATACTTTGGCCACCTCATGCGAAGAACTGACTCATTGGAAAAGACCCTGATGTTGGGAAAGATTGAAGGCAGAAGGAGAAGGGGATGACAGAGGATGAGATTGTTGGATGGCATCACCGACTTGCTGGACATGAGTTTGAACAAGCTCTGGGAGTTGGTGATGGACAGGAAAGCCTGGCATGCTTCAGTCCATAGGATCACAAAGAGCTGGACAAGACTGGAGCAACTGAACTAAACTGAACTGATTCTTTTCCATTATTGTATATTATTGTATACCACAGTATACTGAATATATTTTCCTGAGCTATATGGTAGGTCCTTATTCATTATACATTCTGTATATACTAATTTGCATCTGCTAATCCCAAATTCCTAATCCTTCCATCCTCCACCCTCCTCCCTCTTGGCAATGACAAGTCTGTTCTCTCTAATTCTGTTTGGTCTCATAGATATATTTCTTTGTGTTGTGTTTTAGATTCCACATGTTATAGTATATGGTATTTGTCTTTCTCTCTCTGACTTGCTTCTCTTAGTATGATAAGGTCTAAATTCACCCATGTTGCTTCAAATGATATTATTTCATTCTTTTTTAAGACTGAGTAATTTTGCATTATATATGTGTATATATAATGACATATGGATAATGGCATCTATATAATATATATAATGTCATATTATATATATATATGACATCTTCTTTACCCATACATATGTCAATCAACATTTAGTTTGTTTCCTCTTGGTTACTGTAAATAGTGCTACAATGAACATATGGGTGCGTGTGTCTTTTTGAATTATAGTTTTGTCTGGGTATATGCTACCAGGAGTGGAATTGCCTACCATATGGAAACTGTTTTTAGTTTTTTCAGGAACCTCCATACTGTTTTCCATACTGTCTAAACCAATTTACATTTCTACCAACAGTGTAAGAGAGTTTCTTTTTGTTCACAACCTCACCAATATTTATTATTTGTAGACTATTAAATAATGTCCATTCTGACAATTGTGAGATGATAACTTATCACAGTTTTGATTTGCATTTCTCTAATAATTAACAATGTTTTGAGCATCTTTTCATGGGTTTTAGGCCATCTGTATGTTTTCCTTGGAGAAATGTCTATTCAGATCTTCTCCCCATTTTTTGATTGACTTTTGATTTTTTTGTTGTTGAGTTGTATGAGCTATTAGTATGTTTTGGAAATTAAGGCTTTGTCAGTTGCATTATTTGCAAACATTTCCTCCCAGCCTTTACATTTTGTTTAAGATTTCCTTTGCTGTACAAAAATTTATAAGTTTGATTAGGTTCCATTTGCCTTGGAAGACTGACCTGAGAAAATATTAGTATACTTTATGTCATTTGCCTACATTCTCTTCTAGGAATTTTATGGTGTCCTCTTACATTTAAGTTTTTAAGTCATTTTGAGTTTATTTTTGTGCATAGTGTGAGGATGTGTTGTTAACTTCTTTGATTTACGTGTGGCTGTTCAGCTTTTCCAACACCACTTGCTGAAAACAATGTCTTTTCCTCCTTGTATATTCTACCTCCTTTGTCAAGGATTAATCGTCCATAGGTGTGTGAGTTTATTTTTCTCTATTCTGTTCCAGTGATTCATAGTCTATGTTTTGGTGAATACCATGCTGTTTTCATTATTTTAGCTTTGCGCTATTGTCTGATGACTGGAAGGGTTATGCCTCCTGCTTTCTTCCTTTCCCTCAAGATTGCATTGGTAATTCTCAGTCTATTATGTTTCCATGTAAATTTTAAAATAATTTGTTCTAGTTCTGTGGGTAATTTGATAGGATCACATTAAATCCATAGATTGCTTTGGGTAGTATGCCCATTTTAAATTCTTCCAATCCAAGAGTATGGGATATCTTTCCCTTTCTTTGAATTATCTTCAGTTTCCTTTATTAATGTTTCATCAGCATATAAATCTTTCACCTCCTTGGTCAGTATTTTTTATGTGATTTTAAGGGAATTGTTTATTTACACTTGCTTTTCCTAACTTTTTGGAGAATTTTTGCATATGTATTCATCAAATATAATATATTGGCCTGTAATTTTCTTTTATGCTAGTGTCTTTATCAGGTTTTGCTATCAGGGTGATGGTGTCTTCATAGAATGTCTTTGGAAGCATTCCCTCCTCTTCAATCTTTTGGAAGAGTTCAGGAATGATTGGTTTAAGTACTTCTTTGTATGTCTGGTAGAATTCTCCTGAAAGACATCTGACCCCTGACTTTTGTTTGTAGGGAGCTTTTCTTTAAGAGTACTATTTTACTTTTAGAGATTGATCTGTTGAACTTATCAATTTCTTTTATTGATTTCATTTTGGTGGGTCGCTTTTTTTTCTTTTTTTGGATATAAGGTCCTATAGATATCAAGACCAACTATTCTATTGTATCATTTCGAATATTTGGTACCTTATGGATCTGCCCATTGATATGAGTGAGGTGTTAAGGTCTCCTACTATTATTGCATTCTCATCAATTTCTTCCTTCATGTCTGTTTTATGTATTTGGGTGCTTCTACATTAAGTGCACATATGTTGACAAGTGTAATATCCTCTCCTTGTATGAATCCTTTTACCATTATTTAGTGTCCTTTTTCTTTCTGTCACTTGTTTTAAAGTTCATTTTGTCTGATTATGAGTATTGCAAACCCTGCTTTCTTGCCATTTCCATGAATATCTTTTTCCCATCCCCTTACTTTCAATCTGTGTGTGTCCTTTGCCCCAAAGTGGGTCTCTTGTGGGCAGCATATTGTAGTCTCTTGGTTTTTTTTTTTTTTTCCTATCCAATCTGCCACTCTGTGTCTTTTGAGTGGAGCATTTAGTCCACTGACTTTTAAGGTATGATAGATATGTATTTGTTGTATTTACTGGGTTTCTGTCATAGCTCAGTCTGTAAAGAGTCTGATTGCAATGCAGGAGACCTGGGTTCGATCCCTGGGTCAGGAAGATCCCCTAGAGAAGGAAATGGCAAGCCACCCCAATATTCTTGCATGGAGCATCCTGTGGAGAGAGGAGTCTGGCAGGCTACAGTCTATGGGGTCACAAGAGTTGGACATGACTGAGTGACTAAGCACACAGCAGCATGTATTTATTACTATTTTAAGCCTTGTTTTCCCATTGGCTTTATATTTCTTCTTATATCTTTCTTTTTTGTTTTTCTTTTTATGCTTTGGTGATTTTCTTTTGTTATTAGGCTTAAATTCTCTTCTTTTTGGTTTTTATGAATCTATTGTATGCTTTTGATTTGTGGTTAAGGGTAACTTTTTCAAGTATATTAAACCTTTCCTACATCTACTTGCTTTAGACTGGTAGTCACACAAGCTCAAAGATATTCTAGGGACAAAACAATCTACATTTTCTTACTCTCTTCCCCCACATTTTATGATTTTGATATCCTCTTTTACATCTTCATGTCCATCCTTTTGCTGTTCCTGTGGTTATTTTTGTTCATTATTGCTTCTATAGAAATGTTTTGACTTTTAAATCTATATACTGTCTTATTTCAGGGCTTCCCTGGTAGTTCAGATGGTAAAGAATCTGCCTGCAAAGCAGAGACCTGGGTTCAGTCCTTGGATTAGGAAGATCTCCTGGAGAAGGAAATGGTAACTCACTCCAGTATTCTTGCCTGGAGAATTCCATGGACAGAGGAGCCTGGCAGGCTATATCCATGGGGTTGCAAAGAGTCAGACACAACTGAGCAACTAACACTTTAACTATGTACTGGCTTATTTAAGTGATTTGCTTTCCAATTATGATTTCCTCTTTCCTATAGATTCTTATTTCTTTTTGATTTAGAGAAGACTAAATAAAAACTAAACCTTCCTTCTTTAGGTTTGGGAAGATTTCAGCCATAATTTTTCAAATATATTTTCAATCCTCTTTTTCTTTTTCTTCTGAGGTTCCTATTATGTGTAGATTGGCACACTATATACTATCTCATAAGTCTCTTGCAATATTTTCATTATTTTCAAAATTTGACTTTTTGTCTGCTGTTCTGACTGGCTGATTTCCATTATTGTATCTTCCAGATCACTTATGCATTCTTCTGCATTATTCATTCTGCTATTCATTGCCTTTAGCTCAGCTTTCATCTTGGCGAATGGTTCTCTAATTTTTCTTGTTTCCTTTTTATAGTTTCTATTTCCTTTTTATAGTAATCTGCATTTCTATCAATAATTTTTCTTACTTCCTTCAGAATTTTTATTATCTCCTTTTTAACTCAGTGTCTATTAGACTAGAGAGGTCTATTCTTTTAAAGAGGTCTATTGTTCTTCCTTTCAGAGGAGTTCTCTTGATCTTTTCATTGGGAGTGGTTCCTCTGCCTCTTCATTTTACTTCTACTTCTCTTGCTTAATAAGTTTAGGAGGAACAATTATCTACTGTGGTTTTAAAGGGCTATTTTTATGTAGGAGTGTCCCTCTGCATAACCTGTGTGGATTTAATCATTTTTGGTGTGAGAATTATTTTTTGGTGTAGCTGTCTGCCACCTCTTACTTCAGTGTGTGCTGGCCATTATCCTCCTGATAGAAAGTGTGACTGACATTGTGGTGACTAGAGCCTACACTGGATACTGATCAGGTTATCTTCTTTTACTCTGTGGTTGTCACTGCCCTGCCAAGGCTGGTTCTGTTCCCTAGTTGTTGGAGTAGACATGCCCAGATTCATTTCTGAGCTGTTTCTGCAGTATGAGGTATGCTGGATTAGGGCTCTCCCACTAGGATAGAACAACTGAGTATTCTGCCAGGGCCGTTCACTGGATGAGTATACTCTGCTGTGTCACCTGTCACCCATTGTGTGGGCTCACAAAATGCACTGTTTCTGGCACTGCCCTTGGCCCCATCTCAGCCTTGGGAATGCTGGCAATCAGCCCTGGTGTCCCTCACATGTTGTTTTCACAAGACCATCAATGCAGATATGCTGAAGGCAGGTTCTAAGACTGCAGTAGTCATGCACCTAGACCTGCTTGTGGGAGCTAGACAGCCAGCCCAGACTCTATCCTGACCCTGCCCCCATATGTATGTGCCCACAAATACACAGCTGCTAAGGCCAGACCTGTCCTGTCCATAGGAGCACCCACTGTCCACTCAGATGTCCTACAGATGCTGAATTTACAAACTGGTGATGGGCAGATATGTAAATCTGAGACTTGCACAGCTGTGGGAAGAGATTTCAGCCTTGCTTCCTAGGTCCCACTGCCCCTGCAGCTCAGCTGTGGTTTCAGCCTTGCCTCTGCAGTGGGTAAACCACTGAAGTCTGTTCCCAGAGCCCATCAAGGAGGTGGCTGGGGTGTGGGAGCCCAAAGCCCATAAAGACCAGGGCCAGCACATGGAGAAAGAAGCTGCATTGGCAACCCTACCCCTTCCTTCAAGCACCACTTAACAATGGCTTGTTGACCAGGCATCTATAGTAGGCCCAGACTTCTTTCTCAAACGCCCTTGGTTGCTGCCTTACCACACTCCAGCCCCTTTGGCTGTCTCTGTGCAGCCAGTAGAAAGCCTCTCCCTGGGTCTGTCCTCTAAACACCAAGTTCAGCACCCAGCCCTTGTCTATACCATGGACATGTGTCTCAAGCTGAAGAGTTCAGGATAATGGCACAGCCCACCTGTTCAGGTCTCTCTCTGCTCTGCCCACCTACCACAAGCTGGTTCTTGTGCTCTTGTCTGAGACTCTGATCCTCCCTTTCTGTCGCAGCTGATCTCCGCACCAGTGAGTGCGTTTCCTTTGGTATGAGAATCTTTCCTGTTTTTCAGCCCCCTATGGGGCACAGGTCCTTCATTGCTGTATGTGGGCTTTCTCTAGTTGTGGTGAGCAAGGGCTACTTTCTAGTTGTAATGTGTAGGCTTCTCTTGTTGCAGTGGCTCCTCTTATTGTGGAGCAGTGCATGAACTTAGTAGTTGTGGCTTGAAGGCTCTAGGGTGTGTGGGCTGAGTAGTTGCGGCACACAGGCCTAGCTGCCCCACAGGATGTGATATCTTCCCAAACCAGGGATCAAACCCATGTTGCCTGCATTAGCAGGCAAATTCTTAACCACTGGACCACCAGGGAAGTCCAGTAGAAGTATTTTTAATGTATCTGTTAAATGAGGGTATGTATCTCCATGTCCTTCTACTCCACCATCTTGATTGGAGCCCCTAGTAAGGTGTTTTTCTTAAGTTATAATTCTTCAGAATAGCAGTAAAAACTGAATGTGGAAGTTTTCCAAATAAAGACTTTTACATCTCTCTTCTTATAGTCATTAGGCTATTTTGCTAAGGAGTTAGTTCAACTGAAAATAAAAGAATGTATCAGAAATTATCAGGAGGAGGAAAGTTTCTCAGCTTCCTTTCTTTTAAGTTAGCAGTTTATAAGGATACATGTATTAAGCTATGCTACCATGTACCTTCAGCTCACCAGATCTCTATTCCAGTCTTCAGCAACACTCTCTCATGATGGCCTCAATATGACTGAATGACAATGTGTCTTAAACTTTTTCACTGATGGACCCATAATAGGAAAGCATAAGAAGTAGCAACCTGTTCTCTGTCCTCTACCTCCACAAACAGGGGTACTTGACAGGTAACCTAAACCAGCCCATCATAAGCACTAAAGTTCTTTGGAGAGTCATGGTTTATATTTTTAAAATTGATGGGAATTTTGCATTAAGTTACATAAACATAACACTTTAATTTTTAAAGATGGTCACTTAGATGACAAAGTATCTACCCTTCCCTCCCATCTCAAAACCCTTGAAATGAAAAAAAAATGTATAATTTTAAAAACATATAACAGGATCAATCCATGAACACATGTATGTCAAAGCATGAGACAAGACTGGAGGGATTCTTATCAAATTTCTGACAGTATTTTTAACTGTGGGGGACAACGAAGAGAGATTGGGTGCAGAGTAAGGAGAGTGTAAGGACATAAGAATTTTATAAGTTTTCTGTAATTCTACACTGTTTTAATTTTCTCTCTAAATACAATCCTATATCACACTTAAGTAATATGTTTTACAAAATGTAAAATCAGTGACCTCAAGTAAAGTTTATGCATCCAGGAAAGAACTACCAAATTTATTGTGAAGCTTTGTGTCCTTTTGACATACTCAGGAACTTACCCTAATTTAAGAAGTACAATCAGAGACAAAGATTACAAATTATATAACTTGTCATCTAATTCTAAACAATATATTTTGTTTACGTGTGTTTGATTTTTTTTTACAAAGTTCATAACATTATATTTGAGATTAATGTACAAGTTATAAGGGTCACTGAAACATGCCTTCTCTACAGCAAATTAATAATTATTCTACAAAAATATTTTAAACATCACAATTTCTAACCTGCAAGGTTGGCATTTAAATCGTTTTTCACTTTCTCAGTAATATTTTTTGCCACATCACTTCCAGAAGGCACGTAAACCAATTCAAATTCCTTTTCCTTATTAGTGAGGAAAGTGGGAAGTTCATTCAAGGGAAAAGACTGGAAAAAAGTAGCTTGTGTAAGTTCCCTTGTGGAATGTTTGCGCAGAAGCAAAATCAATGTACAGAACAGCACTGTCATGGAAATTTCCACAATTAAAGAAGCCATCTTCCGTTTCTACAAGAGAAACAAAATTATACTAATTAACTTTAGAGTATTATATGTGTGTATGTGTGTATTTACACTTGTGTACATACATGTATACAATACATATACATATCATTCAACTTCATTCTACAAAATGAATGGTTCTCTGGATTGTCTTTTTCACCCTTTTCTCATTTTACTATTGATTTTATTGGTTTGCCCTATTGATACTCTTCAGATTTAGAAATCTACCTTCAGTCATGGAATGAAAGAGGAAAAATACCCATAAACCTAAATGAAATGAAGGAATTATTAAAATTTTTCTTTTCAAATTCATTAGCCTTTACAGCCATTTCTCAAAGATACCTCCGCTTACCTTTAATATGAAATTTTTCCAGAGGAGGACGGCAAACTGGTGAAGCCACAAGGTATCCATTTTACCACAAAGAATGAAAGTTCAACACTAAAAAAGAAGAAATTTTTAAAATTTAAATTATCTGCCAAAATGTTGTTTAGTCAAGTAAAATGATTGCTTCACTGTTCTACTCTTTTCATCAACCTTGAAAGATAATCTTTTAAAAAGCTTGAAATAAATACTTGTCTGTTCTTTTTTAATATTAATTCATTAAATTCACACCTAATGATCTTCTAATAAGTATGAAAATATTAGACAATAGAGATGCCAACATCAGTAAGTTGCAACTCCATGTTCACAAAGAAAAATGTAAACTGCAAATGCAAAATATTAGTTATTAAAAGGAGGGAGGAATGAACTGAAAGAGTAGCATTGCTATACAAACACTATTACATATAAAATAGATAGCTAGTGGGAAGCTGCTGTATAGCACAAGGAGCTCAGCTTGGTGCTCTGTAATGACCTAGAGGGGTGGCATGGGAGGGTGAGTTTGGAGGGAGGTTCAAAAGGTAGGGGATACACACACACACACACATATATATACACACATATATATATATAGCTGATTCACTTTGTTGTATAGCAGAAACTAACACTACATTGTAAATCAATAATACTCCAATAATCAATTAATACTCCAATTAAAAAAAATCAATTATTATTTTGATAGATTCTGAGAGAAATTCTCACAAAATGTAATGTTGTTGAATATTTACTGCTTATTTAATACATTTTTTGTGCCTTGTTCTATATTAAGCATTAAGTATATTTAAACAGTCATAATTTTTTCCTCATGGTGTAGATCGTAGGGCATAGTAACTAAAAATCTGAGATCAGAAGTTAGGGTTCTTGAGTTCAGATCCTAGCTTTGATCAAAATTATTAACCTATGTCTGCTTATCACAAATAAAATCAGAAAAATTATAGTACTTATAAGGTTTTTCCCTTGGTGCCATTTGCTACCAGGGCAGGGGTAACTAAAAGGCTATGAACTTTTAATTATCATAAAATATGCATAATATCAAATTTACCATTTTTAGATGTACACTTCAATGGCAGCAATCACATTCACACTGTTGTACAACCATCATAACCTAGTATTTCATAATCTTTAGTCCTTCATATAAGTGGAAACCCTTACCTGTGATAGTGACCTTTGTGACTGACTTATTTCACTTAGCATAAAATATCTTCAAAGTTCATCCATATTGCAGTATGTCAGAATTTCCTTCCTATGCAGTAATTTTAACAGCCTCATTGGACTATCAAAGTTAGAATTGACTTCAAGAAAAATAAAGACGTGTTGTGTGTTACATTAATACTAAGAGGTGTTTTAAGTTCCCTCCCAGAAAGAGTAGCCAGGGGATATAAAGACCAAAACCAGAATTGGTACTTCTGAACTTTCAGTGGCAGGCAAATAAGGAAGTGAGTGATTTCTGGCCAGAAGGCAAAAAATAAGAGTGTCTCAGAGAAACTGAAGGTACTGTGGAGACAGAGGAACAGGAGGAGCTCAGACTTGATCAGAGATTAAGTGATTCTGATCCTAGTTACTGTGCCAGTCACTTTGATTACTGAACCATACAGACTCTGCCCAGGTCCCAGAAGGATCTAAAGAGAATAAGAGAATCTTTTAAAACTTTTTTGACATTGCAACCACAGGCCACAGAAGTGGTTTGGAATTTGTGGCTTAAACCTAACCAAGAAGGGTTGCCAGATAAAAGAGGATGTCCAGTTAAATTTGAATTTCAGATAAATAAGATTTTTTTGCTTGGGGTATACTTATACTAAAACATTATTCATACTTTATCTAAAAATCAAATTTAATTGAGTATTCTGTATTTTACTTGTTAAATCTGCCAACTCTAAAACCAGGTCAGTTGCTTACTAAACAGAAGTACTGAGATTTTCCATGGAACTTTAAATAGGACCTGGATTCTCATAGTTTAATACACAAAATATCCAGAATACAATCTAAAATTATACAGCTCACAATAAAATACAAAATCTCATTTTGCATAGGAAAAGATAATAAATGGATACCAATGATGACATGGCATAGATGTTTCAATTACTGAAAAAGACTTTAAAGCAGCTACTATTAAAATATTCAAGACAGCAGCTGCAAACTTGAAACAACATTTAAAATAGAAAAAAGCATCAGGAAACAAATGAAAGATATAAAGAAAAATCAAAGACAAATTTTAGAACCCAAAGTAATCAAAATAAAACATTCACTGGATAAACTCAATGGCAGAATGAAGATGACAGAGGAAAGACTCAGTGAACTTGAAGATAGATTACTAGAAATTATCCAGTATGAAGAAAATGGCAGGAAGAGGGGGTTAGAAAAAATTAATAGAGCCTCAGACATACATGAAATAACAAAAATAAAGCCTAGCATATTACTCATCAGAATCTCAGAAGACGGAAAAGTGTGATGTTGAAAAAATATTTAAAGATATAATGGTTGAAAAGTTCCAAATGTGATACAAAGTGACATTACAAGAAGCTGAGCAAACCTTAAACAAGATAAACCAAAGAAATTTATGTCTAGATACATCATACTCAAATGATTAAAACTGAAACAAAAACTCTTTTAAAAATGACAGAGGAAAACCTCCTTATGTCTCCTTACGTCTCCTTATGTCTATAAGGAGACATAAATTTGAAAAACATGTTTCAATGCCATTCTCCCAAATCATCTCACCCTCTCCCTCTCCCACTGAGTCCAAAAGTCCGCTATACATATCTGTGTCTTTTTTGCTGTCCTGCATACAGGGTCATCATTGCCATCTTTCTAAATTCCATATATATGTGTTAGTATACTGTATTGGTGTTTTTCTTTCTGGCTTACTTCACTCTGTATAATCGGCTCCAGTTTCATCCATCTCATCAGAACTGATTCAAATGTATTCTTTTTAACGGCTGAGTAATACTCCATTGTGTATATCATGTAAGAATCGAATTGCCAGTCTATTTCCGATGCAGGATATGGCATGCTTGGGGCTGGTACGCGGGGATAACCCAGAGAGATGTTGTGGGGAGGGGGGTGGGAGGGGGGTTCATGTTTGGGAACGCATGTACACCCATGGTGGATTCATGTCAATGTATGGCAAAACCAATACAGAATTGTAAAGTAAAATAAAAAATAAATTAAAAAAAAAAGAAGAGTGATTAAAAAAAAAATTTGAAAAACAGCAGATTGCCATCAGAAACTGGGAGAACCAGTAGGAAAAAACCAACATTTTTAAAGTTCTAAAGAAAAAAAGCTTTTAACCTGGAATTGAATATTTGCAAAGAAATCCTTCAGAAACACAAGTCTGAAATAGACATTCACAGAAGAAGGAAAACTGAAAGATTCCACTGATAGCTGGTCTAATCTACAAGAATTATTATAGGAAGCTCTTCGGAGAGAAGAGAAATGATAACAAGGAAACTTGTAACATAAAAAATGAAAAAAAAAGCAACAGAAATGGTAAGCATCTGGACAAATAAAAAATATTATTCTTGACTTCTTGCATTCTTTAGAAGGATATAATATGAGCTAATGAAGTTTACAATAAATTAAAATGTAATATGAGAAAAATATAGTATAAGGGGGAAAAGAGTAAAAGGACCTATGTGCTGTGCTGTGCTCAGTTGCCAAACTGTGTTGGACTCTTTGCAATCCCATGGACTATATAGCCTGCCAGGCTCCTCTATCCATGGGATTTTCCAGGCAGTGATAATAGAGTGGGACCTATATAATTAGATTTCTGTATTTCAATTAAAGTGCTAAAATGTTAGTTCTAAATAGAGTATGGGTTAATATTATATTTTGTAATTCCTAGTGCAACAATTATGCTTCCCTGGTGGCTCAGAGGGTAAAGTGTCTGCCTACAATGCAGGAGACCCAGGTTCAATCCCTGGGTAGGGAAGATCCCCTGGAGAAGGGAATGGCAACCCACTCCAGTACTTTTGCCTGGAAAATCCCATGGACTGAGAAGCCTGGTAGGCTACAGTCCATGGGGTCGCAAAGAGTCGAACATGACTGAGCGATTTTCATTCATTTCAGTGCAACAATTAAAAAATGTGTAAAATCACAATGGGTAAATTGGAACAGAAAGGAAACTAGATAGTAAATTAATTCCACATGAGGAAATAAAGAACACCAATAAAAGTTAAAATTTAAATATAAAGCAGTATTCAGTTCAGTTTGGTTCAGTCGCTCAGTCGTGTCCGACCCTTTGCGACCTCATGAATCGCAGCACGCCAGGCCTCCCTGTCCATCACCAACTCCCGGAGTTCACTCAGACTCACGTCCATCGAGTCTGTGATGCCATCCAGCCATCTCATCCTCTGTCGTCCTCTTCTCCTCCTGCCCCCAATCCCTCCCAGCATCAGAGTCTTTCCCAATGAGTCAACTCTTCGCATGAGGTGGCCAAAGTACTGGACTTTCAGCTTTAGCATCATTCCTTCCAAAGAAATCCCAGGGCTGATCTCCTTCAGAATGGACTGGTTGGATCTCCTTGCAGTCCAAGGGACTCTCAAGAGTCTTCTCCAACACCACAGTTCAAACGCATCAATTCTTCAGCGCTCAGCCTTCTTCACAGTCCAACTCTCACAGCCATACATGACCACTGGAAAAAACATAGCCTTGACTAGAGGGACCGTAGTCGGCAAAGTAATGCCTCTGCTTTTGAATATGTTATCTAGGTTGGTCATAATTTTTCTTCCAAGGAGTAAGCGTCTTTTAATTTCATGGCTGCAGTCACCATCTGCAGTGATTTTGGAGCCAAAAAAAAAAAAAAAGTCTGACACTGTTCCACTGTTTCCCCATTTATTTCCCATGAAGTATTAATGGTTTGCAACTCATTTTTCCTATATGATTTAAGAAAACTACATTAAAAATTATAAAAAAAACATGTTGATTTCACAAACAATGCAAAGAAATGCAAGTCTTAAAAATAAATTTAAGGGGAAGAGAGGTAAGTATGAGCAAATCTTTGTATACTCTTGAAATTGTTGGTATTAATTAAAACTAGATTATTCTAGATCAAGACATTGGTTAGAATTCACAAGACAACCACTAAGAAAATTACATATATATATGTATAAATAATTATATATATATATTACATGAATAAAGAAAGAAATTAAAATGGTACGTTAGAAAATATCTTCCAAAAAGGAGATCAATAACAAAAGGATACAAGTAACAAAAATGAGATAAGACATAAAGAATACAAATAGCAAAATGGAAGAAGTCTTTCCTTATTGTTAATTACATAAAAGGTAAATGAATTAAACTCTCTAATTAAAAAGCCGCAACTGGCATAATGTATATAACAGTTTGAGTCAACTATACATAGTCTACAAGAGATTCACTTTAGGCCCCCAAACAAAAGGAAGTTAAAGATGGAAACATATATTCCATGCAAATAGTATCAAAAGAAGAGCTGGGATAACTGTATTAATATCAGACAAAAATAGACTTTAAAAAATTATTAAGAGACAAAGAAGGACACCATATAATGATAAAAGAAATGATTCAAGAAGATATAACAGCAATTGATAAACATATATGAATCTAACAACAGAGGCCCCAACATATATGAAGCAAAAACTGACAAAATTAGGTGATAAATAAAAATAGAAATAAAAAAAGTTCAAAAACATTCATTGGAGACTTCAATACTTCTCTTTCAATAACAAATAGGACAACTAGAAGATTAACAAGGGATATAAGTTAATGAACACCATAAACCAGCTAGACGTAATATATATAGAACAATCTAGCCAACAATGACAAAATAGACATTTTTCTCAAGTGCACATGAAACATTCTCTAGGATAGACCATTAGGTCACAAAACAAGTCTCAGTAAATTTTAAGAGACTAAAATCATACAAGGTATTTTCTATGACAAAGTAATTCAATGAAATGAAATTAGAAACCAGAAGGAATTCAAATTCCAGCCTCACAAGGAAATTTGAAAAATTCACAAATATGTGGAAATTAAATGTTGTGCTGTGCTCAGTCATATCCAACCCTTTGTGACCCCATTGACTGTGGGCCACCAGGCTCCTCTGTCTATGAGATTTTCCAGTCAAGAATACTGGAGTGGGTTGCCATTTCCTACTCCAGGGAATGTTCCTGACACAGGAATTGAACCCATATCTCTTGCGTCTTCTGCTTTGTCAGGCAGATTCTTTACCACTGAACCACCTGGAAAGCCTCAGAAATTAAATAACACACTCTTAAACAACCAGTGAGTCATCGAAGAAATCACAAAAGGAATTAGAAAACAATTTGAAATAAATGAAAACAACAGTACCATGTACTACAACTTAAGGGATGCAGTGAAAGCATTTTAGCTATAAACTCCTACATTTCCAAATCAATAATGATATCAAGTCAATATCTTACACTTCTACTTTAAGAGACTATAAAAAGAAGAACAAACTAAAACTACAGATAACCAAAGGAAATAATAAATATTGCAGTAGAAATTAAATAGAGAACATAAAGACAGTATATTTTTCAGAATTCTTGGTTCCTTTAAAAGATCAACAAAATTCATGTCAATGTATGGCAAAAAAACACTACAATATTGTAAAGTAATTAGCCTCCAATTAAAATAAATAAATTAATTTTTTTAACTGAATAAAAAAGCTTAAGGTATTAGGAATGTACACAACTCAAAACAAAGAAATCAACAAAAGTAACAAACTATCTTGACTACCCAAAATAAGAGAGAAGACTCAAATTGCTAAAATTGGGAAAGAAAGAAAAGTTCATTACTACCAATCTTACAAAATTTTTTTTTAAATTATGACAATACTATGAATGATTGTGAGCCAACAAATTTGATAACCTAGATAAAATGACTCACTCCTAGAAACAACCAACCAACCAAACCAACTCAAGGATTAAAGATCTAAATGTAAGACCAGATATTATAAAACTCTTAAAGGAAAACATAGACAGAACACTCTCTGACATAAATCACAGCAAGATCTTTCTGGATCCATCTCCTATAGTAATGAAAATAAATACAAATGATAACTAATTAAACCTAAAAACTTTTGCACATTAATGAAAAACATAAACAAAATGAAAAGACAACCCACAGAATGGGAGAAAATATTTGCAAATGAAGCAACAGTAAGGGTTAATCTCTAAAACATACAAACAGCTCATGCAGCTCAATTAAAAAAAAAAAATGGGTGGAAGATCTACACAGACATTTCTCCAAAGATATACAGATGGCCAAAAAGCATGTGAAAATATGCTCAGTATCACTAATCATTCAGTTCAGTTCAATTCAGTCGCTCAGTCATGTCCAACTCTTTGCGACCCCATGAATTATTGGGAAATGCAAATCAAAACTACAATTCTCACATAAATCAGAATGGCCATCATCAGTATCTACAAACCATAAATGCTGGAGAGGACGTAGAGAAATGGGAACCTTCTGACACTGTTGGTGGAAATATAAATTGGTACAGCCACTACCAAGAATAGTACAGAGGTTTCTGAAAAAGCTAAATAGAGCTACCATAATCGCAGCAATTCCACTACTGTGTATATAACCATAGAAAATCTTAATTACATGCACCTCACTGTTCATTCTTTGGCATTGCCTTTCTTTGGAATTGGAATGAAAACTGACTTTTTCCAGTCCTGTGGCCACTGCTGAGTTTTCCAAATTTGCCGGCATATTGAGTGCAGCACTTTCACAGCATCATCTTTCAGGATTTGAAATAGCTCCACTGGAATTCCATTACCTCCACTAGCTTTGTTCATAGTGATGCTTTCTAAGGCCCACTTGACTTCACATTCCAGGATGTCTGGCTCTAGATGAGTGATCACACCATCGTGATTATCTGGGTTGTGAAGATCTTTTTTGTACAGTTATTCTGTGTATTCTTGCCACCTCTTCTTAATATCTTCTGCTTCTGTTAGGTCCATACCATTTCTGTCCTTTATCAAGCCCATCTTTGCATGAAATGTTCCCTTGGTATCTCTAATTTTCTTGCAGAGATCTCTAGTCTTTCCCATTCTGGTCTTTTCCTCTATTTCTTTGTATTGATCGCCGAAGAAGGCTTTCTTATCTCTTCTTGCTATTCTTTGGAACTCTGCTTTCAGATGCTTATATCTTTCCTTTTCTCCTTTGCTTTTTGCTTCTCTTCTTTTCACAGCTATTTGTAAGGCTTCCCCAGACAGCCATTTTGCTTTTCTGCATTTCTTTTCCATGGGATGGTCTTGATCCCTGTCTCCTGTACAATGTCACGAACCTCATTCCATAGTTCATCAGGCACTCTATCTATTAGATCTAGGCCCTTAAATCTATTTCTCACTTCCACTGTATAATCATAAGGGATTTAATTTAGGTCATACCTGAATGGTCTAGCGGTTTTCCCTACTTTCTTCAATTTAAGTCTAAATTTGGTAATAATGAGTTCATGATCTGAGCCACAGTCAGCTCCCGGTCTTGTTTTTGTTGACTGTATAGAGCTTCTCCATCTTTGGCTGCAAAGAATATAATCAATCTGATTTCAGTGTTGACCATCTGGTGATGTCCATGTGTAGAGTCTTCTCTTGTGTTGTTGGAAGAGGGTGTTTGCTATGACCAGTGCATTTTCTTGGCAAAACTCTATTAGTCTTTGCCCTGCTTCATTCCGCATTCCAAGGCCAAATTTGCCTGTTACTCCAGGTGTTTCTTGACTTCCTACTTTTGCATTCCAGTCCCCTATAATGAAAAGGACATCTTTTTTGGGTGTTAGTTCTAAAAGGTCTTGCAGCTCTTCATAGAACCATTCAACTTCAGCTTCTTCAGCATTACTGGTTGGGGCATAGACTTGGATCACCGTGATATTGAATGATTTGCCTTGGAAACAAACAGAGATCATTCTGTCATTTTTGAGACTGACCATGATGGCTACTCCATTTCTTCTGAGGGATTCCTGCCCGCAGTAGTAGATATAATGGTCATCTGAGTTAAATTCACTGATTCCAGTCCATTTTAGTTTGCTGATTCCTAGAATGTCGACGTTCACTCTTGCCATCTCCTGTTTGACCACTCCAATTTGCCTTGATTCATGGACCTGACATTCCAGGTTCCTATGCAATATTGCTCTTTAGAGCATCAGACCTTGCTTCTATCACCAGTCACATCCACAGCTGGGTATTGTTTTTGCTTTGGCTCCATCCCTTCATTCTTTCTGGAGTTATTTCTCCACTGATCTCCAATAGCATATTGGGCACCTACTGACCTGTGGAGTTCCCCTTTCAGTATCCTATCCTTTTGCCTTTTCATACTGTCCATGGGGTTCTCAAGGCAAGAATACTGAAGTTGTTTGCCATTCCCTTCTCCATTCTGTCAGACCTCTCCACCATGACCGTCCGTCTTGGGTTGCCCGGCTGGCATGGCTTAGTTTCATTGAGTTAGATAAGGCTGTAGTAATAGTGTGATTAGATTGACTAGTTTTCTGCAAGTATCGTTTCAGTGTGTCTGCCCTCTAATGCCCTCTTAAAACACCTACCATCTTACTTGGGTTTCTCTTAACTTGGGCATGGGGTATCTCTTCACAGCTGCTCCAGCAAAGCACAGCCACTGCTCGTTACCTTGGATGAGGGGTATCTCCTTACTGTCGCCCTTCCTGACCTTCAATGTGGGATAGCTCCTCTACGCCCTTCTGTGCCCACGCAGCCACCGCCCCTTGGATGTGGGGTTGCTCCTCCCGGCCACCGCCCCTGGGTGCAGGGTGGCTCCTCCCAGCCACTGCCCCTGACCTCGGACGCAGGGTAGCTCCTCGTGGCCACGCTTAGTGTGTGGTCACAGCCGGCTGCGCTTAGTGCGCTGGTCACAGCTGCCTGTGCACAATTGCACTCATCTCACATGCTAGTAAAGTAATGCTCAAAATTCTCCAAGCCAGGCTTCAGCAATACGTGAACTGTGAACTTTCTGATGTTCAAGTTGGTTTTTCAAAAGGCAGAGGAACCAGAGATCAAATTGCCAACATCTGCTGGATCATGGAAAAAGCAAGAGAGTTCCAGAAAAACATCTATTTCTGCTTTATTGACTATGCCAAAGCCTTTGACTATGTGGATCACAATAAACTGTGGAAAATTCTGAAAGAGATGGGAATACCAGACCACCTGACCTGCCTCTTGAGAAATCTGTATGCAGGTCAGGAAGCAACAGTTAGAACTGGACATGGAACAACAGACTGGTTCCAAATAGGAAAAGGA
>NW_024070186.1:176155768-176175397 GCF_014754425.2 Oryx dammah | reverse complement strand
TTAGAACTGGACATGGAACAACAGACTGGTTCCAAATAGGAAAAGGAGTATGTCAAGGCTGTATATTGTCACCCTGCTTATTTAATTTCTATGCAGAGTACATCATGAGAAATGCTGGACTGGAAGAAACACAAGCTGGAATCAAGATTGCCGGGAGAAATATCAATAACCTCAGATATACAGATGACACCACCCTTATGGCAGAAAGTGATGAAGAACTAAAAAGCCTCTTGATGAAGGTGAAAGAGGAGAGTGAAAAAGTTGGCTTAAAGCTCAACATTCAGAAAACGAAGATCATGGCACCAAGTCCCATCACTTCATGGCAAATAGATGGGGAAACAGTGGAAACAGTGTCAGACTTTATTTTGGGGGCTCCAAAATCACTGCAGATGGTGATTGCAGCCATGAAATTAAAAGACGCTTACTCCTTGGAAGAAAAGTTATGACCAACCTAGATAGTATATTCAAAAGCAGAGATATTACTTTGCCAACTAAAGTCCATCTAGTCAAGGCTATGGTTTTTCCAGTAGTCATGTATGGATGTGAGAATTGGACTGTGAAGAAGGCTGAGCGCTGAAGAATTGATGCTTTTGAACCATGCTGTTGGAGAAGACTCTTGAGAGTCCCTTGGACTGCAAGGAGATCCAACCAGTCCATTCTGAAGGAGATCAGCCCTGGGATTTCTTTCGAAGGAATGATGCTAAAGCTGAAACTCCAGTACTTGGGCCACCTCATGCAAAGAGTTGACTCATTGGGAAAGACTCTGATGCTGGGAGGGATTGGGGGCAGGAGGAGAAGGGGACGACAAAGGATAAGATGGCTGGATGGCATCACTGACTCTATGGACGTGAGTTTGAGTGAATTCCAGGAGTTGGTGATGGACAGGGAGGCCTGGCATGCTGCAATTCATGAGGTCGCAAAGAGTTGGACTGAACTGAACTGAACAGTGTTCACTGCAGGACTATTTACAATAGTCAGGACATGAAAACAATCTTAATGTCCGTCAATGGAAGAACATTGATAAAGAAGATGTGGTACATACAGAGAATGAAATATTATTCAGCCATTTAAAAGAACAAAATAATGCCATTTGCAGCAACATAGGCAAAGATAAATATCATATGATATCATATGATATTGCTTAAATGTGGTCCACTGGAGAAGGGAATGGCAAACCACTTCAGTCTTCTTGCCTTGAGAACTCCATGAACAATATGAAGAGGCAAAAAGATAGAACACTGAAAGATGAACTCCCAGGTCAGTAGGTGCCCAATATGTTACTGGATATCAGTGGAGAAATAACTCTAAAAAGAAGAAGAGATGGAGCCAACGCAAAAACAACACCCAGTTGTGGATGTAACTGATGATGAAAGTAAGGTCCGATGCTGTAAAGAATAATATTGCATAGGAACCTGGAATATTAGGTCCTTGAATCAAGACAAATTGAAAGTGCTCAAACAGGAGATGGCAAGAGTGAATGTCAACATTTTGGGAATCAGTGAACTAAAATGGACTGGAATCAGTGAATTTAACTCAGATGACCATTATATCTACTACCATGGGCAAGAATCCCTTAGAAGAAATGGAGTAGTCATCATAGTCAACAAAAGAGTCCAAACGCAGTACTTGGATACGATCTCAAAAATAACAGAATGATCTCTGTTCATTTCCAAGGCAAACCATTCAATATCAAGGCAATCCAAGCCTATGTCCTGACCAGTAATGCTGAAGAAGCTGAAGTTGAATGGTTCTATGAAGACTTACAAGACCTTCTAGAACTAACATTCAAAAAAGATGCCCTTTTCATTATAGGGGACTGGAATGCAAAAGTAGGAAGTCAAGAAACACCTGGAGTAGCAGGCAAATTTTCCCTTGGAGTACAGAATGAAGCAGGACAAAGGCTAATAGAGTTCTGCCAAGAGAACGCACTGGTCATAGCAAACATCCTCTTCCAACAACACAAGAGAAGACTCTACACATGGACATCACCAGATTGTCACCACCGAAATCAGACTGACTACATTATTTGCAGCCGAAGATGGAGAAGCTCTATACAATCAGCAAAACCAAGACTGGGAGTTGACTATGGCTCATATCATGAATTCCTTATTGCTAAATTCAAACTTAAATTGAAGAAAGTAGGGAAAACCACTAGATCATTCAGGCATGACCTAAATCAAATCTCTTACAATTATACAGTGGGATTGAGAAATAGAGTTAAGGGACTAGATCTGATACACAGAGTGACTGATGAACTATGGACGGAGGTTAGTGACTTTGTACAGGAGACAGGGATCAAGACTATCCATAAGAAAAAGAAATGCAAAAAAGCAAAATGGTTGTCTCAGGAGGCCTTACAAATAGCTGTGAAAAGAAGAGAAGCAAAAAAGCAAAGGAGAAAAGGAAAGATATACCTATTTGAATGCATAGTTCCAAAGAACAGCAAGGGGAGATAAGAAAGCCTTCTTCAGTAACCAGTGCAAAGAAATAGAGGAAAATGATAGAATGGGAAAGACTAGAGATCACTTGAAGAAAATTAGAGATACCAAGGGAACATTTCTTATGCAAAGATGGGCTCAATAAAGGACAGAAATGGTACGGACCTAACAGAAGCAGAAGATATTCAGAAAAGGTGGCAGGAATACACAGGAGAACTATAAAAAAAAGATCTTCACAACCCAGATAATCATGATGGTGTGATCACTCATCTAGAGCCAGACATCCTGGAATGTGAAGTCAAGTGGGCCTTAGGAAGCATCACTACAAATAAAGCTACTGGAGGTGATGGAATTCCAGTGGAGCTATTTCAAATTCTAAAAGATGATGCTGTGAAAGTGCTGCACTCAATATGCCAGCAAATTTGGAAAACTCAGCAGTGGCCACAGGACTGGAAAAGGTCAGTTTTCATTCCAATCTCAAAGAAAGGCAATGCCAAATGTTGCTCTAACTACCACACAGTTGCATTCATCTCACACGCTAGTAAATAATGCTCAAAATTCTCCAAGCCAGGCTTCAGCAATACGTGAACCGTGAACTTCCAATGTTCAAGCTGGTTTTAGAAAAGGCAGAGGAACCAGAGATCAAATTGCCAACATCTGCTTGATCATGAAAAAAGCAAGAGAGTTCCAGAAAAACATCTATTTCCTCTTTATTGACTATGCCAATGCCTTTGACTGTGTGGATCACCACAAACTGGAAAATTCTGAAAGAGGTGAAAATACCAGACACCTGACCTGCCTCCAGAGAAATCTGTATGCAGGTCTGAAAACAACAATTAGAACTGGTCATGGAACAACAGACAGGTTCCAAATAGGAAATGGAGTACATCAAGGCTGTATATTGTCACCCTGCTTACTCAACTTATATGTAGAGTACACCATGAGAAACTCTGCGCTGGATGAAGCACAAGCTGGAATCAAGATTGCCAAGAGAAATATCAATAACATCAGATATGCAGATGACACCAACCTTATGGCAGAAAGTGAAAAAGAACTAAAGAGCCTCTTGATGAAAGTCAAAGAGGAGAGTGAAAAAGCTGGCTTAAAACTCAACATTCAGAAAACTAAGATCATGGGATCCAGTCCCATCACTTCATGGCAAATAGATGGGGAAACAGTGGCAGATTTTATTTTTCTGGGCTCCAAAATCAGTGCAGATGGTGACTGCAGCCATGAAATTAAAAGACGCTTACTCCTTGGAAGAAAAGCTGTGACCACCCTAGATAGCATATTAAAAAGCAGAGACATTACTTTGACAACAAAGTTCTGTCTAGTCAAGGCTATGATTTTTCCAGTGGTTATGTATGGATGTGAGAGTTGGACTATAAAGAAAGCTGAGCACCGAAGAACTGATGCTTTTGAACTGTGGTGTTAGAGACTCTTGAGAGTTCCTTGGACTGCAAGGAGATCAAACCAGTCCATCATAAAGGAAATCAGTCTTGAATATTCATTGGAAGGACTGATTCTGAAGCTGAAACTTCAACATTTTGGCCACCTGATGCGAAGAGCTGTCTCATTTGAAAATACCCTGATGCTGGGAAAGATCGAAGGTGGGAGAAGGGGATGACAGAGAAAGAGATGGTTGGATGGCATCACTGACTCAATGGACATGAGTTCGAGTGAACTCTGGAGCTGGTGATGGACAGGGAGACCTTGCGTGCTGCAGTCCATGGGGTTGCAAAAAGTGGGACATGATTGAGCAACTGAATTCAACTCACTGACTTGTGGAATCAAAAAATGGTACAAATAAACTTTTTTACAAAACAGAAATAATAGTCACAGATACAGAAAACAAACTTATGGTTACCAAGGGTAAAGGGGGAGGCAATAAATTGGGAGATTGGGATTGAGATATACAATTGCTATATATAAAATAGATAACTAGTAAGAACCTACTGTATAGCACAGGTAACTCTCTTCAGTGCTCTGCAATGACCTATATGGGGAAAGATTCTAAAAAAGAGAAGATGTATATACAACTGATTCAGTTTGTTATACAGCAGAAACTTATACAACATTGTAAATCAATTACACTCCATCCAATAAAAATTAATTTTAAAAAAAGAGGATACTATAAACAACTGTGAGACAAATTTGATAACGTAGATGAAATGACAACTCCTAGAAACCAAGGCAACTCAAGAACAAGTAGAAAATATGAATGACTTATACTAAGAGATTGAATCTGTAATCAAAAACCTGCCAGCAAAGAAAATGCTAGTCAGATGGCCTTAATGGAGACTTCTATTAATGTCTAAAGAATGATTTACACAAATCCTTCTGTTTGATTTTCCAACCATCAACTAATTTCTAAATTCTTTGGCACCTCAAAGGAGTGTCCTGCAATTCAATTCGATTTTGAAACTACCCAGAGTTAGCACAGACCCTAAAGTTTAAAGGCTCAGTCTAACAAGCCTACCCTCACTTCAGATTCCAGCCACAATTCTCAGGTTACCCACACTTCTGCCAGGCTAACCACAAATTCAGGAGTTCCCGCCATACCCTCTCAAGTTCAATAATTCGCTAGACTGACTCAGAACTGAGGAAAGTGCTATACTTACAAATACAGTTTATTACAAAAACTGTCAGATGAAGAGGTACATAGGAGAAGCAGTGGGAGACCCAGTGCCCTTCTCCGGTATGCCACACTGCCAGCAAACGGATATCTTCACAGACCCAGAATCTGACTAGGTTTTTTTTCTGAAGAAGATATTCAACTGGCCAAAAGGTACACAAAACAGTGCTAAGCATCACTGTCATTGTGGAACTGCAAATCAAAACCACAATGAGCTATTATCTCACACCTGTTAGGATAACTATTATCAGTAAGACAAAAGTAAGTGTTGATGATGTGGAGATAGGGAACCTTTGTACACTGTTGGTGGGAATGTAAATTGGTACAGCCATTACGGAAAATAGTATGAAAGTTCCTCAAAAAATTAAAACAGGACTATTATATTATGCAACAATTCTACTTCTGGGCATATATCTGAAGGAAATTAAATCACTAGGTCAAAGAGATATGTGCACCCCCCATGTTCATAGCTGCATTATTTACAATAGCCAAGACATGGAAACAACCAAAGTGTCCACCAATGGATAAATGAATATGGAAAATGTGGTATGTATGTATACGCAGAGACAGAGAGAGAGAGAGAGAAAGAGAAAGAAAAATTTGCCATTGTTGCAATACAAATAGATCTTGAGGGTATTATGCTAAGTAAAGTTTCAAACATAGAAAAACAAATACTTTATGATCTCATTTACATGTGAAATCTTAAGGAAAACAAACTCATATACACAGAACAGATTCATGGTTATCAGAAGCAGGGGGTGGAGGTGTTGTAATTGGATGAAGTGGTCAAAAGGGACAAACTTCCATTAATAAATAGATACTGGGGGTGTAATGTACAACATGCTGATTAGTTAATACCATTGTATGGTATATTTGAAAGTTAACTAAGAGAGTCAATTCTATAAGTTCTTATCACAAGGAAAAAAATTATAACTATGTGAAGTGATGAATATTATCTAATTTTATTGTGGTGATCATTTTGCAGTATATACGTATGTCAAATCTTTGTGCAGTACAACTTACATAGTATTATATGTCAATTATATCTCAACAAACCTGGAAGAAAAAAATTACTTTCTGGAAAAAAAAAAACTGTATAGCAATATCTCTTATAGATATAAATGCAAAAACCTCAACAACATGCTAGCTAACTGAATCCAGGAGAAAATCAAAAGGACTATACCAAGTGAGATTTATTCCAGGAATACAAGGTTGTTTCTCATGTGAACATATGAAACATAATACACATATCAAAAGAATGAAGAAAAATTCCACATGACCTCAAATGATACAGAAAAAGCATTTGACAAAATCCAGCATCTTTACATAATAAAAACACTCAGTGAACTCAGAATAGAAGGGGATTATCTCAATGTGATTAAGGGCATCTATTGAATACTCTAATATTGTAATGGTGGTGTCTAAATCATTTATAACTCTAGCATAATGGTAAAAGACAAAAGTATTAAAAATAACAACAGCTAAAATAATTTATTAATAGATACACAAAATAAAAAGATGTAAACTGTGACATTAAAAAATAAAAAGTATGAAAGAGAGTATAAAAATCTAGAACTTTTATATGTATCAAACTTAGGTTGTTATCAGCTGAAAATTGATTGTTATAACTAAAAGATGTTTTATGTAAACCTCATGGTGACTGCAAAACAGGAACCTATAGTAGATACACAAAAGATACAGAACTCAAAACATACTTCTATGGAAAATTACCAAGTCACAAAGGAAAAGAGCAAGAGAGTAAGAAAAGAACAAAGAACTACAAAACAGCCAGAAAAAGCAATTAACAAAATGGAACGATTAAATCTATTTTTACCAATAATTACTTTAAATGTAAATTGGTTAAATTCGCCAATGAAAAGGCAAAGAGTGGCTGAATGGATAAAAAGATTCACTTCAGCTTTAAGGACACACATAGGCTCAAATCAAGGGATAGGAAAAACATATCCCAGGCAAATAGAAACCAAAAGAGAGCACTGGTAACTATGTTGTTGCTATTGTGTAGTCACTAAGTCATGTCCAACTCTTTGGGACCCCATGGACTATAGCTCACCAGCGTCCTCTGTCCATGGGATTTCCCAGGCAAGAATATTAGAGAGGGTTGCCATTTCCTGCTCCAAGGGATCTTCCAAACCCAGGTATTGAACCTGAGTTTCCTGCTTGGTAAGCAGATTCTTTACCACTGAGTCACGTGGAACACTATAAGTACATCAGATTAAATAGATTTTAAGTCCAAAAATGTAACAAGAGATAAGAAAGTGTATATTATGATACAGGGATCAAGTAACTAAGAAGATACAACATTTATTAATATTTATGTACCCAACCTCAGAGCACCTAAGTATTTAAGGCAAATATTTAAAGAACTGAGGGAAGAAGCAGACAGCCATACAATAACAGTAGATTCCCATTACCAGTCTCTAAGGCAGTGCACATACCTGTGAAAATATCCTGCAGTCATGGAACTGCACACTGACAGAGCCCACACAACTGCTTGTGGGCCCAGCTCTGGTGACATCTCCTGTCACTGGCCTGTATCACTAAACTCATCTGCAGCTGTCCCTACCAACTGTACAACTGCACTCATCTAGCCAGGTCCCCATTAAGCCCCCATTGCTGAGCATGTCTCATGTGAGATCCTGCAGCTACAAAATGTATACCAATAGTCAGGAACTCTGTTGTCCTTGGCCCTTGTTACTGACACTGGTTCCTACCACTACATGTGTATCTGCAACCAGACTCTGCCACTATATAGGCACCAGTTGGTGGCATGCACACACCACCAGCAGCTCCATACAACTGCTGCTTGCCCTTGTATGTAGCCTCTGGACCTAGAGACACCACTACTAAGGATCCCAACAGCCCTTTTAGCCATTGTAGATACCCCACTATGCTCACCAAGAACCACACAGTTGTCAGTCCTGCAGACTCCTATGGCCTGACCCAAAGAGATATCATGCCTCCACCCCTGCCCTGGACCCAGAGCTGCCACATGCCCCTGCACTTGGCAGTCTGTGACACTAGATACAGAGTCACAACACACTCCCATGCACCAAAGATCTTTCATTACCAGAGTCAGTCCATAAAGTCTGCAAGAAGTGACTATTTCTTCAATTGTGCAAACACCTACACAAGACTACCAGAGTCACAAAGGATTGGGGAATCATACCGAAGGAACATATCAAACGTCCAGTAACGGACCCCAAATGGAGATAATTTAATTATCCAACAAAGAATTCAAAATAATTATTCTAAAGCTTCTCAAGAGAACACAAATGAACAATATAAGAAAATCAGGAAAATAATACAGGAACAAAATGATAGGTTCAATATGGAGACCAAAAAAAAATCCCATTTACAAAAGCATCAAAAATAATAAAATATTTAAGGAATAAATATAAGGAAGTGAAAGATCTATTCATTGAAAACTCTAAGACACTAAGGAAAGAATATGAATCTACAAATAAATGGAAAGCTATCCCATGTTCATAGATAAGAAAAGTTATTGTTAAAATGCTCCTACTGCCCAAAATCATGTATACAATAAATGCAACCTCTAGGTTTCCATAGCCAAGGGATAAGGGAGATGGAGAGTGGGTAGCAAAAGAGTACAAACTTTCAGTTGCAAGATAAATAAGTTCTGAGGATTTAACGTAAAACATGGTGACTATAGCTGATAATACTATACTGTATAATTGCAATTTGCAAAGATTGTAAAATGTAAGTGCTCTTACCAAAAAAAAGAGAGCAACTTTGTGAGGTGACTGATATGTTAATAAACTTTAATATGGTAATTCTTTCACAAGGTATATGTAAATCATCATGATATATGCTTCTAAATAAATGAAGACTAGTAAGGAGAGATAAGAAGGACTTCTTAAATGAACAATGAAAAGAAATAGAAGAAAACAATAGAAGAGGAAAGGCTAGAGATCTCTTTAAAAAAATCAGAGATATCTCAGAAAAAATTCATGCAAAGATTGGCACAATAAAGTATATAAATGGTAAAGACCTAGCAAAGCAGAAGCGATTAAGAAGAGTTGGCAAAACTACACAGAAGAACTATACAAGAAAGGTCTTCATGACTCAGATAACCATAATGGTGTGGTCACACACCTACAGCTGGGCATCCTGGAGTGTGAAGTGGGTCTTAGGAAGCATTACTAAAAACAAAGCTAGTGGAAGTGACAGAATTCCAGCTGAGCTATTTAATATCCTAAAAGATGATGCCCTCAGCATGCCAGCAAATTTGGAAAACTCAGCAGGACTGGAAGAGGTCAGTTTTCATTTCAATCCCAAAGAAGGGCAATGCCAAAGAATGTTCAAACTATGTACAGTTGCATTCATTTCACACGATAACAAGGTTACGCTCAAAATCCTTAAAGCTAGACTTCAGCAGCATATGAACTGAGAACTTCCAGCTGGTTTTGAAGAGGCAGAGAAAACAGAAATCAAATTGCCAATGTTTGTTGGATCATTAAGAAAGCAAGGGACTTCCAAAAAAAAATCTACTTCTGCTTCATTGACTACGCTGAAGCCTTTGACTCTGTGGATCACAACAAACTGGAAAGTACTTCAAAAGAGATGGGAGTGCCAGACCACCTTACTTGTCTCCTGAAAAACCTGTATGTGGGTCATGAAGCAACAGTTAGAACCAGACAAAGAATAACTAACTGGTTCCAAATTGGGAAAGGAGTACAAACAAGGCTGTATATTGTCACCCTGCTTATTTAACTTATATGCATAGTACATCATGCGCAATGCTGGGCTGGATAACTCATAAGCTGGAATCAAGATTGCCAGGAGATATGTCAGCAACCTCAGATATGCAGATGATATCACTCTAAAGGCAGAAAGTGAAGAGGAACTAAAGAGCCTCCTGATGAAGGTGAAAGAGAAGAGTGAAAAAGCTGGCTTGAGACTCAATATTTTATTTGCAGGGCAACAGTGGAGGAACAGACATACAGAACAGACTTACGGACATGGGGAGAGAGAAGGAGAGGGTGAGATGTATGGAAAGAGTAACATGGAAACTTACATTACCATATGTAAAATAGATAGCCAATGGGAATTTGCTATATGGCTCAGAAAACTCAAATAGGGGCTCTGTATCAACCCAGAGGGGTGGAATGGGGAGGGAGATGAGAGGGAGTTTCAAAAGAGAGGGGATGTATGTATACCTATGACTGATTCATGTTGAGGTTTGAGAGAAAACAGCAAAATTCTGTAAAGCAATTATCCTTCAATAAAAAAATAATTTAAAAACTTAAAGATCACAGCATCTGGTCCTATCACTTCATGGCAAATGGAAGGGAAAAAAGTGGAAGCAGTGACTGACTTTACTTTCTTGGGCTGCAAAATCACTGTGGGTAGTGACTGAAGATGCTCGCTCCTTGGAAGGAAAGCTTTGACAAACCTAGTTCAGTTCAGTTCAGTCGCTCAGTTGTGTCTGACTCTTTGCAACCCCATGAATCACAGCACACCAGGCCTCCCTATGCATCACCAATCCCGGAGTTCACTCAGACTCACGTCCATCGAGTCCGTGATGCCATCCAGCCATCTCATCCTCTGTCGTCCCGTTCTCCTCCTGTCCCCAATCCCTCCCAGCATCAGAGTCTTTTCTAATGAGTTAACTCTTCACACGAGGTAGCCAAAGTACTGGAGCTTCAGCTTTAGCATCATTCCTTCCAAGGAAATCCCAGGATTGATCTCCTTCAGAATGGACTGGTTGGATCTCCTTGCAGTCCAAGGGCCTCTCAAGAGTCTTCTCCAACACCACAGTTCAAAAGCATCAATTCTTCAGCGCTCAGCCTTCTTCACAGTCCAACTCTCACATCCCTACATGACTACTGGAAAAACCATAGCCTTGACTAGACAGACCTTAGTCGGCAAAGTAATGTCTCTGCTTTTGAATATGTGCATATGGAGAAAAGTTTCTGCATACTCATAAACATCTCAAGGATGGGGACAGGGGTGAGCACTTCAGAACCTCAACAGAGAGTGCAGCAACAGGTGTGTGGAAGGCGAATTGGAGAGACTTCTGCACACAGATCAGTGCCTATCAGCACTCCCCAGCCTGAAATGCTTGTCTGCATGCCCCCTGGGATTTGGGAGCCACTGAGTGCTGAGGTTCAGAGACTCAAGGGAGAGGACTGGGGTTGATTGCCATGAAGACAGTCTGAGAGGGCCAGTATAACACAGCTGAGGAATCCCAAAAAAAGCCCGAGCCTGCCAGAGAGAGAGATCACTGTCAAGGGGACCCTCTAACTCTGTGCACTCTCAGACAGCAAGACGACACTTTCACAAGTGTCAGAGGTGGGGCGAGACATGGCTGCAGTCTCCAACCCCAGAGGTGGGTGTGATGGCCATCACAGCTTCCACCAAACTGTGAGCAGGTGCAGGTCACTGCCCACACCTTCCTGGGAGACTGTGCAGCCCGGTACTGCCAAGGAATCCACGATCTGGGGCCAATTCCCCTAGGAGAGTGCATGACCCATCTTAGGCTGTAGCAACTTATGCAGGCCTCTACTGCTGCAGGCACTCCTTGCACATCCCAATTGTGTCTGCCATATCCCTCCATCTCCCCTGAGCAGTGGTTTTCACCCTTTCTGGTCTGGGAGGGGAACAGATGCCACAGGGTGGCCTACAAACAGAAAGCGGGGCAAAACCAAAACCGAGCACCAAGGGCTGTGTGACCAAAGAAGAGGAAGGAAATTCACTCTGGCAGCCATAGGAGTAGCGGATTAAATCCCTGCAATTGGCTTGAGACTGTGGACTTTGAGGTAAATTGTGGACTTTGGAAGCAAGTACAAGCTAGAATAAGGCCAGATCTAAGTCTGAGCTGACAACATAGTGCCCATAGCAGATCCAGAGACCTTCCTAGAAATACTGGAGGACTTCTTGAGTAGGCAAATTGACTGGAGCTCACTGTAGGAGCGAGGACACTGACAACTGAAGCCACAGGAAAATCTTCTTACTGCCACTGTCTCCTTACATATTTTTGTCTTTATCTTTTTTGTTTTGTCCTATTGTTTTTACTTTTTATTACTCCTTTAATTTTTATTTTTACTTATTTTTTCCTTATTTATGCTTTTATATTTAAATACATTAATTTTTTCCTATTTCTACAGTACTTTTTCATTACAAATTTTTTTACCCACGTTTTTCATTTTGTATTTTTACTAATCTAGTTTTAGTGCTTGTTTTCATTTCTTTTTATGGTTTGATTGCTCTCTTTTTTTTTGGTTCCTCTTTGTATTCTTTTTTTTCTTCTTCTTTTCTTTTTATAAGTGTGAGTGCGTGAAGTTTTTGTGTGTTTCCTCCGTTTAGTTTTATCTTTACCATCTGTCTCTGGGTTTTATCAGTCCATTCTTTTTTTTTAGTTTATATATCTGAATCTTTTTTATTTTTTTTTCCTTTCTCTTTCTCCCCTGTGCTGTGTGACCTGTCAAGTCTTAGTGCTACAGCCAGGGATCAAGCCTGAAATGCCAAGGTTGGAGACCCAAGTTCAGGATGTTGGACCAACAGAGAACTCCAACCACATGGAATAGTAATTGGTGAGAAGATTCTCAAAGGCCTTCATTTCAACAATAAGACTTGACCCCACCCAAAGGCCAGCAAACTCCAGTGCCAGATGCCTTATGCCAAGCAGCTAGCAAAGGAGGAACACAATACTACCCATTAGCAGACAGGCTACCCAAAACCATACTATGCTTCAGGCACTCCAGGTATCTCCAGTGTCAAGGGCACTGCAGCACTGCCCTTCAGAGAGATGAGACCCAGCTCTACCCACCAGAACTTAGGCATCAGTCTTCCCCACCAGAAAACCTTCAAAAGACACTAATTCAACCTCAGTCCCTGGGGGCAGGCTCCATAAGTAAGAGGAACTATGATCTTGTGGAAAGGAGACCCCAAAGAGAGTAAATTAAACAAAATGAAAAGAGAGAGAAAACAGTAGCAGATGAAAAATCATGGTAAACACACACATGCACACACACACACACACACACACAAGACCAAACAAATAAAGAAGAATTAGACAGTTTACCTGAAAAAGAATTCAGAGTAAGGATAGTAAAGCTGATCCAAACTCTCAGAAATAAGATGGAGGCACAGAAAAATAGAATGGAGACACAGATTGAGAAGATACAAGAAATGTTTAAGTACCAGGAAGAAATAAAAAACAATCAGCAATGAACAACATGATAATTGAAATTAAAAAAACATAATAAAGGGAACCAATAGCAGAATAACAGAAACAGAAGAATGGATAAGTGAGGCTGGGAGGTAGAAAAGTGAAAATAACTGAAGCATAGCAGAATAAAGAAAAAAAGAATGGAAAGAAATGAGATAACAGTCTCAAGACCTTCAGGACAACAATAATCACATGAACATTTGAAAAATAGGAGTCCAAGAAGAAGAAAAAAAGAAAATGTATAAGAAAATATTTGAGGAGATTACAGTAAAAAATTTCCTAACATGGGAAAGGAAATACCCACCCAAGTCTAGGAAGCCCAGAGAGGCCCACACAGGATACACCCAAAGAGAAACATTCCAAGACACATATTAATTAAGCTAACAAAAGTTAAACACAAAAATATTAATCACGGTGAGGGAAAAACAAGAAACAATATACAAGGGAATTCCCATAAGGTTAATAGCTGATCTTTCAGCAGAAACTATGCAGGCCAGAAGGGAGTGGCAGGATATACCTAAAGTGAAGAAAGGAAAAACCTACAACCAAGATTATTCTATCCAGGAAGGGACTCATTCAGGTTCAATGGGGAAGTCATAAGCTCTACAGATAAGCAAAAGTAAAGAGAATTCAACACCACCAAGCCAGCTTTACAACAAATTTTAAAGGAAATTCTCTAGAGAGGAAACACAGGAGAAAGACCTATAAAAACAAAAGAAAATTAATAAAGTAAATGGTAATAGATCATACATATCAATTACCTTAAGTATAAATAGATTCAATGCTTCAACCAAAACACACAGACTAGGTGACTGGATACAAGAACAAGACCCATATATATGTTGTCTATAAGAGACACATTTCAGACCTAGAGACACATACGACTGAAAGTGTGGGTATGGAAAAAGATACTTCATGCAAATGAAAATCAGAAGAAAGCTGAAGTAGGAATATTCATACCAGATAAAACAGACCTTAAAGTAAAGACTGTCACAAGAGAAGAGGAAGGACATACACAATGGTTAAGTGACAAATTCAGGAAGAAGATATAACCATGATAATTATACATGCACCAAACATAGGGGCACCTCAAAATATAAGGCAAATGGTAATAACTTAAAAGGAGAAATTGACAGTAACACAATAATATGAGGGACTTAACACACCACTCACACCAGTAGAAAGATCATCCAGACAGAAAATTAGTAAGGAAACACAAGCCTTAAATGACACATTAGGCCAATGGATCTAATTGATATCTATAGGACATTACATCTAAAAGCAGTATAATACACTTTTACCTCAAGTGCACACAGAACATTCTCCAGGATAGATCATATCTTGGGTCCCAAATCAAGCCTTAGTATATTTAAGAAAACTGAAATTGCATCAAGCATTTTTTCTGACTACAATGCTGTAAGATTAGATATCAATTACAGGAAAAAAAATTGTTAAAACACAAATATATGGAAGCTAAACAATACACTTCTGAATAGCCAAGAGGTCACTGAAGAAATAAAAAATTTTAAAAAAAAACAATTAAAAAACACCTAAAACAAATAACAACAAAAATACAACTCAAAACCTATAAGATGCAGCCAAAGAATTGTTAAGAAGTAAGTCTATACTTAGGAATAAATTTACCTAAAGAAACAAAAGACCTATATATAGAAAACTGTAAAACACTGATGAAAGAAATCAAAAATGACACAAATAGATGGAGAAGTATATGATGTTCATAGATTGGAAGAATCAATATAGTGAAAATAAGTATACTAACCAAAGCAATATACAGATTTAATGCAATCCCTATCAAGCTACCAATGGTATTTTTCACAGAACTAGAACAAATAGTTTCACAATTTGTATGGAAACACAAAAAACCTCGAATAGCCAAAGCAATCTTGAGAAAGAAGAATGGAATTAGAGGAGTCAACCTGCCCGACTTCAGACTATATTACAAAGCTACAGTCATCAAGACAGTATGGTATTGGCACAAGGGCAGAGAGATAGACCAATAGAACAAAATAGAAAGCCCAGAGATAAATCCATGCACTTATGGACACCTTACCTTTGACAAAGGAGGCAAGAATATACAACGGAGAAAAGACAATCTTTTTAACAAGTGGTGCTGGAAAAACTAGTCAACCACCTGTAAAAGAATGAAACTAGAACACTTTCTAACACCATACACAAAAATAAACTCAAAATGGATTAAAGATCTACATTAAGACCAGAAACTATAAAACTCTTAGAAGAAAACATAGGCAGAACACTCTCTGACATAAATCACAGCAAGATCCTCTATGACCCCCTCCCAGAGTAATGAAAACAAAAACAAAAATAAACAAATGAGACCTAATTAAACTTAAAAGCTTTTGCACAATGAAGCAAACTGTAAGCAATGTGAAAAGGCAACCTTCAGAATGGGGGAAAATAATAGCAAATGAAGCAACTGACAAAAATTTAATCTCCAAAATATTCAAGCAGCTCATGTGGCTCAATACCAGAAAAATAAATGACCCAATCCAAAAATGGGCCAAAAAACTAAATAGATATTTCTCTAAAGATATCCAGATGGCTAATAAACACATGAAAAGATGCTCAACAAGACTCACTATCAGAGAAAGGCAAATCAAAACCACAATGAGGTACCATCTCAGACCAGTCAGAATGGTTGCCATCAAAAAAGTCTACAAACAATAAATGCTGGAGAGGGTGTGGAGAAAAGGGAACCCTCTTACACTGTTATTGGGAATGCAAACTAGTACAACCACTATGGAGAACAGTGTGGAGATTCCTTAAAAAACTGGAAATTGAACTATATACGACCCAGCAATTTCACTGCTGGGCATACACACCGAGGAAACCAGATTTGAAAGAGACACATATACCCAATGTTCATTGCAGCACTGTTTACAATAGCTAGGACATGGAAGCAACCTAGATGTCCTTCGACAGATGAATGGATAAGGAAGTTGTGGTATATATACACAATGCAATATTCAGTTCAGTCAGTTCAGTCGCTCAGTCGTGTCCGACTCTTCGACCCCATGAATCGCAGCACGCCAGGCCTCCCTGTCCATCACCAACTCCCGGAGTTCACTCAGACTCATGTCCATCGAGTCAGTGATGCCATCCAGCCATCTCATCCTCTGTCGTCCCCTTCTCCTCCTGCCCCCAATCCCTCCCAGCATCAGAGACTCAGTTATAAAAAAGAACACATTTGAGTCAGTTCTAATGAGGTGGGTGAAACTGGAGCCTATAATACAGAGTGAAGTAAGCCAGAAAGAGAAATACCAATACAGTACATTAATGCATATATATGGAATTTAGAAAGACAGTAACAACTACAACCCTATATTTAGGATAGAAAAAGAGACACAGATGTAAAGAACAGACTTTTGGACTATGTGGGAGAAGGCGAGGTGCGACGATATGAGAGAATAGCACTGAAACACGTATATTACCATATGTAAAATAGATGACCAGTGCAAGTTTGATGCATGAAGCAGGGCACTCAAAGCTGGTGCTCTAGGACAACCCAGAGGGATGGGGGTGGGGTGGGGCGTGAGGTGGTAGGGGGGATCAGGATGGTGGGACACATGTACACCCATGGCTGATTTATGTCGATGTATGGTAAAACCACCACAATATTGTGAAATAATTAGCCTCCAGTTAAAATGAATAAATTAATTTTAAAAAGAAGGAAGTTTATAGTAATGCAAACCTACCTTAAGAAATGAGAAAAACATCAGATTAACAACCTAACCTTACACCTAAAACAACTAGAAAAGAAAAAACAAAAAGATCCAAAGTTAGAAGGAAAAAAATAATTAAGATCAGAGCAGAAACAAATAAAAAGGAAATGGAGGATCCAATATCAAGGATCAATAAAACTAAAAGCTGGTCTTTTGAGCAGACAAACAAAATCGACAAACTGTTAGCTAGATTCATTAAGATAAAAAGGAAGAACATAAATCAATTAAATTAGAAATGAAAAAGAAGTTACAACAGACAGTGAAGAAATACAAAGGCTCATAAGAGACTACTGTGAGCAACTGTACGCCAATAAAATGGACAACCTGGAAGAAATGGACAAATTCTTAGAAACATACAACTTTCCAAGAATGAACCAAGAAGAAACAGAAAATATGAACAGACCAATCACAAGCACTGAAATCAAAACTGTGATAAAATCTTCCAAAAGTCCAGGGTCAGATGGCTTCACAGGTGAATTCTATCAAATGTTTAGTGAAGAGCTAACATCTCTCCTGCTCAAACTATTCTAGAAAACTGCAGAGGGAGGAAAGCTCTCAAACTCATTCTATGAGGCCACTATCACCATGACACCAAAACCAGATGAAGATACCACCAATAAAGAAAATTACAAGCCAGTATCACTGATAAATATAGATGCAAAAATCCTCAACAAAATTCTAGGAAAGAGAATTTTCTCCAACAACATATTAAAAGGCTCATACACCATGATCAATTATACTTTACCCCAGGGATGCAAGTATTCTTTGATATATGCAAATAAATCAACATGATACACCATATTAATAAATTGAAAGATAAAAATCATATGATCTCAATAGATGCAGAGAAGTAATAAGACATTAGCAAAAAAAAAACATAAAGAGAGAAATGCACATTAAAATGATGTATAACATAGCCACATTTATTTAAGAATGTATTCTAATACCGAATGGAAATGATATTCAACAATGTAAAACTGCAATTACTTTTGCACCAACCTAATACCATTTTCTTGGATTGGAAGAATGTGAAAATGACTATACTATCCAAAGCAATATACAGATTCAATGCACTCCCTATCAAATTAACAATGGCATTTTTGACAGAACTGGAACAAAAATGTTTGCAATTTATATACAAACACAAAAGACTCTGAATAGCTAAACCTGTCTTGAGAAAGAAAAATGGAGCTAGAGGAATCAACCTTCCTAACTTCAGTCAATACTACAAAACTTCATTCATCAAGATAGTAGGACAATGGCACAAAACAGAAATATAGACCAATGGAACAAGACAGAAAGCCCAAAGATAAACCCATGCACCTATAGACAATATCTTTGACAAAAGAGGCAAGAATATATAATGGAGAAAGGACAGCCTCTTCAATAAGTGGTGCTGGGAAAACTGGACAGCTGCATGTAAAAGAAATTAGAATGCTTCCTAACACCATCTACAAAAATAAACTCAATGGATTAAGGACTTAAATATAAAGACAGAACGTATAAAATTCTTAGAGCAAAACATCAGCAGAACACTCTGACATAAATCACAGCAACATTCTCTTTGACCTACCTCCTAGAGTAAGGGAAATAAACAAATAGGACCTAGTTAAACTTAGAAGCTTTTGCACAGCAAAGTAAACTATAAACAAAGTGAAAAGATAACCCACAGAATGGGAGAAAATAATTGCAAACAAAGCAACTGAAAAAGGATTAATTTCCAAAATATATAACCAGTTCATGCAGTTGAATATCAGAAAAACAAACAATCCAATCAAAAAAAGAGCAGAAGACCTAAACAGACGTTTTTCCAAAGAAGACATACAGATGGCTAATGAACACATGAAAAGGTGCTTAACATCACTCATTATTAGAAAAATGCAAATCAAAAGAATCATGAGTCAGATGGTCATCATCAAAAAAATCTACAAACAACAAATGCTGGAGAGGATGTGGAAAAAAGGGAACCCGCTCTTACACTGTTGATGGGAATGTAAATTATATAGCCATTGTGGAGAACAGCATGGAGATTCCTTAAAAATGTAGGAATAAAACTACCTTAAAACCTAGCATTTCCATTACAGGGCATATACCCTGAGATAATCATAACTCAAAAGACACATGTACCCCAATGTTCACTGCAGCACTATTTTACAATAACCAGCACACAGAAGCAATCTAGATATCCATCAATAGATGAATGGATAAAGAAGTCCTGGTACATATATACAATCGAATATTACTCAGCCATAAAAAGGAACACATCAGATTGCCGGGAGAAGTATCAATAACCTCAGATAGGCAAATAAATGACACCACCCTTATGGCAGAAAGTGAAGAGGAACTAAAAAGCCTCTTGATGAAAGTGAAAGAGGAGAGTGAAAAAGTTGACTTAAAGCTCAACATTCAGAAAACGAAGATCATGGCATCCAGTCCCATCACTTCATGGGAAATAGATGGGGAAACAGTGGAAACAGTGTCAGACTTTATCTTTTGGGGCTCCAAAATCACTGCAGATGGCGATTGCAGCCATGAAATTAAAAGATGCTTACTCCTTGGAAGAAAAGTTATGACCAACCTACA
>NW_024070186.1:175981992-176155668 GCF_014754425.2 Oryx dammah | reverse complement strand
AGATTGCCGGGAGAAGTATCAATAACCTCAGATAGGCAAATAAATGACACCACCCTTATGGCAGAAAGTGAAGAGGAACTCAAAAGCCTCTTGATGAAAGTGAAAGAGGAGAGTGCAAAAGTTGGCTTAAAGCTCAACATTCAGAAAACGAAGATCATGGCATCCAGTCCCATCACTTCATGGGAAATAGATGGGGAAACAGTGGAAACAGTGTCAGACTTAATCTTTTGGGGCTTCAAAATCACTGCAGATGGCGATTGCAGCCATGAAATTAAAAGATGCTTACTCCTTGGAAGAAAAGTTATGACCAACCTAGATAGCATATTCAAAAGCAGAGACATTACTTTGCCAACTAAGGTCCATCTAGCCAAGGCTATGGTTTTTCCAGTAGTCATGTATGGATGTGAGAGTTGGACTGTGAAGAAAGCTGAGCGCCGAAGAATTGATGCTTTTGAACTGTGGTGTTGGAGAAGACTCTTGAGAGTCCCTTGGACTGCAAGGAGATCCAACCAGTCCATTCTGAAGGAGATCAGCCCTGGGATTTCTTTGGAAGGAATGATGCTAAAGCTGAAACTCCAGTACTTTGGCCACCTCATGTGAAGAGTTGAATCATTAGAAAAGACTCTGATGCTGGGAGGGATTGGCGGCAGGAGGAGAAGGGGACGACAGAGGATGAGATGGCTGGATGGCATCACGGACTCGATGGACGTGAGTCTGAGTGAACTCCGGGAGTTGGTGATGGACAGGGAGGCCTGGCATGCTGCGATTCATGGGGTCGCAAAGAGTCGGACACGACTGAGCGACTGAACTGAACTGAACTGAACTGAACTGATAGTGAGGTTGATGAACCCAGAGCCTGTTAATCAGAATGAAGTCAGAAAGAGAAAACAAATATCATATATTAACACATATATATGGAATCTAGAACAATGGTACTGATGAACCTATCTGCAGAGAAGGAATGATGAAATAACATAGAGAGGGGACTTGTGAACATCATGAGGGATGGTGAGGGTGGAATGAATTGAGAAAGTAGCATTGACATGTACACACCACCAAGTGTAAAACAGACAGAATGTGGGAAGCTGCTATATAATACAGGGAGCCCAGCCTGGCACTCTGTGATGACCAAGAAGGGTGGGATGAATGTGTACTAGGGAGGCTCAAGAGGGAGGGTATGTGTGTGTATATATATATGAAGTGAAGTTGCTCAGTCGTGTCCAACTCTTTGCAACCCCATGGACTGTAGCCTATCAGGCTCCTCTGTCCATGGGATTTTCCAGGCAAGAGTGCTGGAGTGGATTGCCATTTCCTTCTCCAGGGGAGCTTCCCGACCCAGGAATCGAACCCGGGTCTCCCGCATTGCAGGCAGACGCTTTACCATCTGAGCCACCAGGGAAGCCCTGTATAGATTTATTTATTTAATACGTTATTATATTGTAGAAGGAAATGGCAATCCACTCCAATACTATTGCCTGGAAAATCCCATGGACAGAGGAGCCTGATAAGCTAAAGTCCATGGGGTTGCAAAGAGTCGGACACGACTGAGCGACTGAGCGAGTGATGCTATATATATATAGTTATGACGGATTCACGTTATTGTAAGGCAAAAATCAACACAACATTGTAAAGCAATTATCCTCCAGTAATTTTTTTTTTAATTGACACCTAGAAGAATCACTGAACTCCAATTTCCCTGACTGCTGCTGCTGCTAAGCCACTTCAGTTGTGTCCAACTCTTTGTGACCCCCAAGGACTGCAGCCTGCCTGGCTCCTCTGTCCATGGGATTCTCCAGGCAAGAATACTGCAGTGGGTTGCTGTGCCCTCTTCCAAGGGACCTTCCTGACCCAGGGATCAAACCCATGTCTCCTGTGCCTCCTGCACTGCAGGAGGATTCTTTATCACTGAGCCACCAGGGAAGCCCAAAGACCTGACAGACATTCCCAAGAATTTTTTGCAGGACACAGATCCCCACCAGATGAAAACTGCTAACTGCAAGCATGTAGGCCCCACACTGGTTGAAACCAGAAGGTTGATGATGCTTGAAATTTAACCTTGATGCCAGCCAATTCAAAAATCAAACACAAGCTGATCAGGTACCTTGCAGCACCCTCTCTCACATTAAACCTGTTCCTCAAAACTTATCGTGGAGTTATTGGGCAGTCTTTTCTGCCTTCTCCCTTGTGGACAAAATATCACACAAATAAAAAACTTTGCTTGCCTAAGAGCCTTGTGGTAGGAATATTTATTTCTATCGTATTGCTGCCCAAGAATGTGGAGAGGGCCTGATAACAGGCAAATGCAAATGAATAAAGTTGGACTCTAACCTCACAATATATACAAAATTATTTTAAAATGGATCAATCACCCAAAGGTAAGAGCTAAAACAATAAAATTTTAGAAGGAAACATAGGAAATCTTCATAACTTGGATTCAGCAATGCATCCTCAGATATGACATCAGAAAAAAACACATTAATTGAGCTTCACCAAGGCAAAAACTTTTGAGCATCGAAGGACAAGAATGTGAAAAGACAAGACATAGAATGGAATATTTTCAAATCATTTATCTGATAAGGATTTCATATTATGAACATACAAAGAACTCTTACAATTCAGCAACAAAATGACAGACTAGTAAAATAACGTGCAAAAGGAGCTATAGACATTTCTCCAAAAGAAATTATACAAATGGCCAACAAGTACATGAAAGGATGCTCAATATAGTCCCTGCGAAGGGAAGTCGCTCAGCTGTGTCCGACTCTTTGCAACCCCATGGACTGCAGCCTACCAGGCTCCTCCCTCCATGGAATTCTCCAGGCAAGAGTAATGGAGTGGGTTGCCATAGTCACTAGGGAAATTTAAATCAAAACCACAATGTGCAAACACCCACTAAGAGCTATAACTTAAAATATTTTAATTTTTAAACAGAAAATAATATTGGCAAGAATCCAGAAAACTGGAGCCCTCACACACTGCTAGTGGAAATGTAAAGTAGTATAGCAGCTGTGGAAATATTTGGCCATTCCTCAAAGTTAAACATATAATGACCATATGACCTTGCAAGTTTACGCCTAAGTTTCTAGGAATAGAAATCATACACCAACGCAAAAATATGTTCACTAAAGTTCATGGTAGCATTATTCATAATACTCAAGTTGAAACACCCTGAAAGTCTCTGAGAATGGATACACAGAATGTGGTATTATCCAAAATGTAGTTACATGACACAAAACTCATGAACCTTGAAAATATGTCAAGTGGAAGAAGCCAAACACAAAAGACCACATATTATATGATTCTATATTTATATATGTGTGAAGGAAGAAATTTTCACAAACTGAGTTACGAAGAAGTCATTCTCACTTATACATGATTTAACTTGAATTTTACACTAGCTAAAACAGCCTGTTTGTAGCCTATCAAACATAACCTTGTGCATCTGCTTTAATCACTAAAGAAAAAGGTACACTGATCTAAAGTTAAAAAGTCCCTGTTAAAAAAAAGATTAAATGCCTCCCTTCCTGAGATGTCAGTGCCGATACTTCTTGGATGATGTCTCCTTTTCTAGGTGCCAAGGCCATACTGACACGTTGTATACATTTCTATCTATTTCTGTTTATTTGTTTTGTGAAACCTTAAAGAAATGTATTCCTACTTGTTTGATGTTCTTTCTGTTAGGCAGGAAGTTAGCCTAGAGCAAGGAAAGGTGGCTCCCGTCAGCTAAACATCCACTGGTTGCCTAATCCCACCAAGCAAGTTACCATCCCCACCAAATATGCCCCCATCAATACTCCAAAACAGTCAAGGGGCCAGAAAAATCACCCACCAGCCAACTAGTGGGACTTTCCCTACTCTGGCACACACACACACACACACACCTCACACCATCATGTATTAAAGTAATCTTTTGGTGCCCATTGGACTCATTCATTTCAGTTCAGTCGCTCAGTCGTGTCCGACTCTTTGCGACCCCATGAATTGCAGCACGCCAGGCCTCCCTGTCCATCACCAACTCCCGGAGTTCACTCAGACTCACGTCCATCGAGTCAGTGATGCCATCCAGCCATCTCATCCTGGGTCGTCCCCTTCTCCTCCTGCCCCCAATCCCTCCCAGCATCAGAGTCTTTTCCAATGAGTTAACTCTTCGCATGAGGTGTCTGAAGTACTGGAGCTTCAGCTTTAGCATCATTCCTTCCAAAGAAATCCCAGGGTTGATCTCCTTCAGAATGGACTGATTGGATCTCCTTGCAGTCCAAGGGACTCTCAAGAGTCTTCTCTAACACCACAGTTCAAACGCATCAATTCTTTGGTGCTCAGCCTTCTTCACAGTCCAACTCTCACATCCATACATGACCACAGGAAAAACCATAGTCTTGACTAGACGGACCTTAGTCGGCAAATTAATGTCTCTGCTTTTGAATATGATATGTAGGTTGGTCATAACTTTTCTTCCAAGGAGTAAGCGTCTTTTAATTTCATGGCTGCAGTCACCATCTGCAGTGATTTTGGAGCCCAAAAAAATAAAGTCTGACACTGTTTCTACTGTTTCCCCATCTATTTCCCATGAAGTGATGGGACCAAATGCCATGATCTTCATTTTTTGAATGTTGAGCTTTAAGTCAACTTTTTCACTCTCCTCTTTCACTTTCATCAAGAGGCTTTTTAGTTCCTCTTCACTTTCTGCCATAAGGGTGGTGTCATCTGCATATCTGAGGTTATTGATATTTTTCCTGGCAATCTCGATTCCAGCTTGTGTTTCTTCCAGTCCAGCGTTTCTCATGATGTACTCTGCATAGAAGTTAAATAAGCAGGGTGACAATATACAGCCTTGACATACTCCTTTTCCTATTTGGAACCAGTCTGTTGTTCCATGTCCAGCTCTAACTGTTGCTTCCTGACCTGCATACAGATTTCTCAAGAGGCAGGTTAGGTGGTCTGGTATTCCCATCTCTTTCAGAATTTTCCACAGTTTATTGTGATCCACACAGTCAAAGGCTTTGGCATAGTCAAAAAGCAGAAATAGATGTTTTTCTGGAACTCTGTTGCTTTTTCCATGATCCAGCGGATGTTGGCAATTCGATCTCTGGTTCCTCTGTTATTTATAAAACCAGCTTGAACATCAGGGAGTTCACGGTTCACGTATTGCTGAAGCCTGGCTTGGAGAATTTTGAGCATTACTTTACTAGCATGTGAGATGAGTGCAATTGTGCAGTAGTTTGAGCATTCTTTGGCATTGCCTTTCTTTGGACTCATTAACTACTTACAAATATTTCATGAATATACACATCTAATTATAACAGACTGAATTATGAAAAGGACATGTGCAGTAGAGTATCTTGTTATATAACCAGCAGCTGTCAATCAAGTCTGTCAATCGATAATCCCCTGGTTTATGCAAATGACCTTGCCTTAAAATCTCTGTTCCCAGCGTTCCAAGGCCATTGCCTCCCTTTGCATGGCCCACCTCTCTCAAGGTATTCTCTCTGTTCTTCATGTGTGCTCAGTGGCGTCCCACCGCTTCCCGACCTGTTCTTTCTTTCCTTATTGTTAAGAAACTTGCTTGCAACAGGTAGTACCTTAGATTCGTCCCTGCATCCTTACCAAGAATGAAGGCCACAGGAGAGGCCCCCAGACACTCCTCCACTAACATTTGCTTTGATGAGATATAAAACTATGCAGAAAACCACCATGGCTTCCCTGGAGCAGTTTCTCAGTTATCTGAAAGCCAGTCTCCCAGGCTGCAATCCTCAGGTTGATCCAGTTGAAACTGTTTTCTTTTCCTATTCTCAATTGGCTTATTGATTATTTCCACTGACATAAGAAATGTCCAGAACTGGCAAATGCATACAGACAGAAAGTCAATTTGTGGTGCCAGAGGGTGGAAATGGGGAGCCTGAGGAATGACTGTTCCTGAGTACAGGGTTTATTTTAGGGAAGATTAAAATGTTCCACAATTAGTGGTGACAGTTTCACAACATAATGAATGTAATTAAAGTCACTGAATTCCAATAATTTAAAATAGTGAAACTGGTGACTTTTATCTTGATTTTCTTAAAAAACAAAAATCCTATAGGATGAATAAAATGATATCCGTACATTATAGCTGAGATTTAGAGGTCAAGTCACTTGCCTTAAGTCAAATTAAAATCAAAACTGACTGAACCTCCCAAAGCTTTCCTTCTAATCACTAAGTTACAACCAAAATTAAAAATTAGAGGTTAACTCTAATTTCCTAGTTGGGATTTTGTGCATTTATGGCGTTTTTGATGAGGAGGGGCGGGTGGGGGGGGGGGCGGCGCGTGGCGCAGCGGGAGAGCACTCTTGGGCTGGAAGGCCGACAGGGGCGAGTAGAGCATAGGGAGTAAGAGGGTTCAGGGAAGAGAAGAAAGGGTGAGAAGGTCCGTACGCTCACCGCTGAGGCCTCGACAACTGCCTCCGCCTCGACGCAGAGGGGCGCTAATCAACCGAGCACCGCGCCTCCTTCCAACGCTTTCCCCAACCGCCCCGCCAGCGGCCCGCGGACAGGTTTACAGCCTCCGCCGCGCGCAGACCTCGCAAAGGCGCTGTCCGACCCCCGCATCAGGCAGGCAGGAAGACCCAGTAAGCGCCGCCTTGGCCCCTTCCCCGCCCACGGGCCTTGGAGCCCCAGTCCCCAGCTTGTGCATTCCTGGCAACCTGCATGCTCCAGTGGGGCCCAATCCACCTTTCTCAGGCTTCCCAAATATTTCACCACTTGCTCCTCCCGGCCAACCGTACAGTCCCCTGCTGCTGCTAAGTCACTTCAGTCGTGTCTGACTCTGTGCGACCCCAGAGATGGCAGCCCACCAGGCTCCGCCGTTCCTGGGATTCTCCAGGCAAGAACACTGGAGTGGGTTGCCATTTCCTTCTCCAATGCATGAAAGTGAAAAGTGAAAGGGAAGTCGCTCAGTCATGTCCGACTCTTTGAGACCCCATGGATTGCAGCCTACCAGGCTCTTCCATCCATGGGATTTTCCAGGCAAGCGTTCTGGAGTGGGTTGCCATTGCCTTCTCCAGCTGCTTCCCCGAATAGAGACTAGGAGTGAGACATTTGCCTTGGCTATGATATTTAAGGGGAAACCAGCTCAATAATCAAGATAAATACTTTCATGTGACATTTAAATTTTTTTTCAAAATAAAAACCTAAAAGTACTGTGAGGTACTATAGGGGAGATAAAACAAAAGGAAAAGTCAGTAATCTTGACTATCTTTATTTAAATATCTGTTATTTTTCTTATGGAATTTCTTGGTGTTTTTTTCAATATTGCGTTCTGAGTATGTCCCTAAATTTTTCACTGGAAAGTGAGTACTTCAGTCAGTGTGCTTAACTTAGGCTAGTGACAGCCCTCCCCTACTGTCAGCTTCAAGGTGGTAGTGGCAGAAAGGCTAGGAAAGTGCAAGTGGCCACCTTCTCCTCAGAGCCTGTTGAGGGCTAGCAAGAAACTTCCAGAACTGCAAACCCTCTAGATGTGTCCCAGCACAAGCTCTCAGTGGAGGGCAGGGACAGGAGAGTTAACCAGCATTCTGGCTACTGGCCACTACAAAACTAATGTTTATTAATATTCTTTCTAGTAAGTCATTCCTACTAACAGTGTTTTCATTATTTTAATGATATAAACTAAAAAGCATGAAGAATACTGACATAATAAACACCTGACAGCTAAGTGAAGATGAAAGTCACTCTATCGTATCTGACTCTTTGGGACCCCATGGACTGCCTCCCAGGCTTCTCTGTCCATGGAATTCTCCAGGCCAGAATACTGGAGTGGGTAGCCTATCCCCTTTGGAGGGGATCTTCCCGACCCAGGAAATGAACCAGAGTCTCCTGCATTGCAGGCAGATTCTTTACCAGCTAAGCTACCAGGGAAGCCTGCCTGCCAGCTAAACATTTTACAAGATGAGTTCCTTTATGCCTCACCACAGCTCTGGGAGATTGGTGCTGATATTACTATCTGATTTTACAGTGCAAGTAACAGGATCAGAGTGGTTAAGTCTGTTTAAGGTTATGCAGCATATACAGTGACAGAACTAGAATTCAAATCCAAACTGGCTAACCCCACCCAGAACCCTTACTTAGGAATCACAAAATGCATTATCCTCTACCAGCAAGTGATTTGGTGGGGATTTCAGCTAAAAAAAGCCTTAAAACTCCAATTAAAAAACACTCAGAAACAAATTGAGATGTTAGAATATCAGTTCATACAATGTATCAGATCTATGAGGAAAGAAACAATATGATTTCCATGGAAACTCCTTGTAAACTAATCCTAGAAAGGTATTTTATTATTATGCAAAAGTATGCTAACTCCATAGCTCAGCCAAGTGGTGTGACACCAGTGATCCCCTCTCCCTCTGCAGCATTTGGGCCAGTGTTTGTTGTACACTGATTGATCTGCTGTCAGTCCATGCTGCAAAACCAGCTTTTAACCTATATTCCAAACCATTGCTCTACAGTTGGCCACCGCACCTGTGCTGATCCCCTGGAATTCCAACCAGCTTCCTCAGAAACACTGCTGCTACCATCAGGCTGGGGAGGAGAAAGAAAACTGCCCTCCCCTTTTATGATGACTTCTTTCCAGACTCTTGAGTTAAAACCAGACCATAATGTTTGGCAGCTAAAACTAAGACCTGGGTGATATTACCCAAAGCCACATAAGGAAGATGATTTGAGGTAATTCAGAGACCTTTTGAATAATCTTTTGAATATTGTCTCCAATATTTTGGCCACCTCATGCGAAGAGTTGGCTCATTAGAAAAGACCCTGATGCTGGGAGAGATTGGGGGCAGGAGGAGAAGGGGACGACAGAGGATGAGATGGCTGGATGGCATCACTGACTCGATGCTTATGAGTTTGAGTGAACTCCGGGAGCTGATGATGGACAGGGAGGCCTGGTGTGCTGCGATTCATGGAGTCGCAGAGTCAGACACGACTGAGTGACTGAACTGAACTGAACTGATTGTCTTTTGAATAATCATGCATCTGTGCTTAGTCGCTCAGTCATGTCCAACTCTTTGTGACCCCGTCACCTGCCGGGCTCCTCTGTTCTTGGGGATTCTCCAGGCAAGAATACTGGATTGCCATGCCCTCCTGCGGAGGATCTCCCCAACCCAGGGATCAAACCCAGGTCTCCTTCATTGCAGGCAGATTCTTTACTGGCTGAGCCACCAGGGAAGCCCAACCATGCTTTTATTTTTAGCATCAGTAGAAGCAAAATTAGCCTGCTATTGTAGTTTAATATACTATTTCAATAATTTTGAATTTGCATCAGAAACTTTTTTAAATTATGCATTTATTTTGATGCAAATTCAAAATTATTGAAATAGTATATTAAACTACAATAGCATGTAAATTTTGTTTCTAGTGATGCTAAAAAGAGTAGTAAAACTCTTAACACAATATATTTAAAGTAAATAATAAAAGAGCTCTCAGAAGCTATTAGAGCATCCACAGAACCTGGCAGTTGGATTCCTAGCATGTGTGATCACCTAAGAACTCTATTCTATCTGCCCAGGTTGTACAAATGCTGATCCTAACAAGATACTGCATATTGCATAACATTAGTTTTGAAAAGGCTTTGGATTTTTTGGGACCAGTTAGTTGCCTGAGACTCCAGTCCCAACAGAACTAATTCAGTCAAGGCCAATTTTCCCAGTGCTACTTTACTGAGGACGTGGGTGATGTTATGCAAAGCTGTATAAGGAACATGATTTGAGGTAATTTACAGACTAGTCCTGTTCCTACAAGATTTGCTAGAAACAAATACAAAAACTTCAACTTGACCAGGGCTCAACTTTTATTCATTTTTTAAGTTTTTTTTTTTTTTAATGTGGACTGTTTTTAAAGTCTTTATTGAATTTGTTACAATATTGCTCCTGTTTTCTGTTTCGGATTTTGGCCACGAGGCATGTGGGATCTTAGTTCCCTGACCAGGGATTGAACTGGCACCCCCTGCATTGAAGGGTGAAGTCTTACCCATTGAACCGCCAGGGAAGTCCCATGGCTCAACTTTTAAATTCACAGCAGTGAAGGGGGGAAAAGGCATCTCGCTTTCCTACTTCATTTCTCTTTTAGTTGGTATTCAGTTTTGCTTTTTCTCCCTCAGAATAATGAGCCAAACTGCTGTTTTCTTTATACCTCTGTCGTTTTCTAAATCCAATAAATGTTATATCATCACAAATTATAACAACAAATAATGAGTCATAAGCACTTCTGTAATCCCAGCAGCCCTGAGCATGCACTTCTAGAGATGGTGACCTGATGAAACAGAATTGTGTAATTAAAATAAGCTTTTCCCAACCACAACCTCATCTTTTTTTTTTTAACGATAATAGAGGTTTTCACGTATTATGTGGCTACTCTGTACCAAGCACTGTGCTAAGTACATTAAGTGTGTGTGCACGCACACTCAGTGGTGTCTGACTCTTTGTGACCCCATGGACTGCAGCCTGCCGGGCTCCTCTGGCCATGGGATTTTCCAGGTGAGATGACTGGAATAGTACCATTTCCTACTCCAAGGGATCTTACCAACTCAGGGATAGAACCCATGTCTCTTGTGTCTCCTAAGTTAGCAGGCAGACTCTTTACCACTGTGCAACCTGGGAAGCCCTAAGTATATTACATACGATTTATTATTTCACTGATACAATGTTATGGAATGGAGACTTCCCCAGTGGCTCAGCAGTAAAGAATCCACCTGCAATGCAGGAGACGTCGGTTCAATTCCTGGGTTGGGAAGATCCCCTCAAGAAGGAAATGACAATTCACTCTAGTAATCTTGCCTGGAAAATCTCATGGACAGAGGAGCCTGATGGTCTACAGTCCTCGCTGTTGTTGTTTAGTCATTCAGTCACATCCAACTCTTTTGCAACCCCATGGACTATGTAGCCCACCAGGCTCCTCCATCCATGGGATTTTTCAGGCAATAATACTGGAGTGGGTTGCCATTTCCTTCTCCAGGGGATCTTCCCAATGCATGGAGTCTCTAAAGAATTGGACATGACTGATGGACATGAGTTTGAGTGAACTCCAGGAGTTGGTGATGGACAGGGATTCATGGGGTTGCAAAGAGTCGACACGACTGAGCGACTGAACCGAACTGAGCGACTAAACAATAACAAGTCTGTGCCAAGCATTGTGCTAAGCACATTTTATATGATTTATTACTTCACTGATACATATTTGACAGTTACTACACTGTCTTTCATTATGATGTGACCATTTCCTAAGAAATGCCCTAGATAGCTCCCAGTGAAAATATCAAGGGAGCACGACTTAAGCACTGAAGTCTCCTTATCCATATCCCAAGCTACACTCTTGCTCATTTGTTTCATCCTCTGTATTGTCATAAGACCCATCTTTCTAAATATTTAATCTCTTTAACCATGTAATTCCCTTCCAAAGAATCACCCTCTTTAGCCTCTTGACTTCAAGAAGCATCCCAGTCTTATGCCTGATGCTCCTAGATAAAACTAGTTCCTGGTTCCAGTCTTACAAGATACTGTTCTCAAGGAGACAACATTCCTTCCGCTTCTAGGTTTCACCTGGCTCGAAACACCCTCTCCCAACCTCTCTGCCAATGTAGCCTAATGGTTAAGAGTAGAGTTTTGGAGTCTCACTTCAAGGGCAGATCCCAACTCCTCTGCTGATACGACATCTGATGCATTAAGCAATTTGTAACTAAAGTCATTATATCTCGTCCTGGGAACTTTCCCCTTTTCTAAAGGTGAATTAATTAGTTGAATTGGTTAACCCCAAGAGAAAACTGTGCAACAGGCAGGCAACTGGGGGTGGGGATGGGAATGGGGGTGGGAAGGAGTTAGGGATAAGGGACTCCAGATGGAGACAGAATTGAAAGGAAAATGGTTTTTAATAACCTTCTATCGCCTTACAACCAAGACCTCCTAAGATGTAGGCAATAATTTAAGAAATAAGGGAGCCTGTCACTGTTTACCCTCGTCTCCTCTGTCCCCTCCTTCCCTGGCAGCAGGGCCTAGACAGCAAATAGTGGAGCTGTTGAAGACAAAAGTGGGGCGCCAAACTAACACGTTTTGCAAGGAATGTGACCACAGCTAACTACAGGAATTGAGGAAGTGGACCCAAGGATGCCAACTCCCAGCCGGCCGGCTGCTTCAGCTCCAACCTAGGGGAAACCACGACTGGAGCAGACCCAAGTCTCCCAATCCTGCAGATGGGGGTGGGAGGAAAACGGCTTTGCTCCGCCCTCCGAGCTGGGCGGTGACCTGTAGGCGGCAGCGCTCCCCGCTTTCCCCGGCTCTCATTTAGGGCGCAGGACTAGAAACGCGGATCTCCGTGAGCGCTCTGAGGTTAGAAGTCCGGCGGCGACATGAGCTCGAGGCCGGTGTTCCTGAGCGCGGCTGATGTAGAGGACCACCTCCGCAGCTCCAGCGTGCTCATCCCGCCTCTGGAGACCGCTCTGGCCAACTTCTCCAGCGGCCCCGACGGAGGAGTCGTGCAGCCTGTGCGCACCGTGGTGCCAGTCGCCAAGCACAGGGGGTAAGTGATGAAGGCTGGGTCTGGGGCTGGAGAAACTGGAAAGGAGGAAGGGGAGGGGTGAGAAGGGAAGCAGCAGGAGGCAAGAAAGGAGGGCTTTCCTAATCCCTACTAATAACCCCTTTCACCTGATTTGTGCAGCCCACTGTGGGCGCTTCAAAGCCCTTATCTGGTTTCATTCAACACACTCCATATGTACGTGGCTATTGATGCAGCTATTTGCTGATGGGAAAACCGAAGCCTCAAGAAGTGAAACGAACGACCCAAGGTTATGGCGGCTAGTAAGTGGCAGAACTGGGGTGGGTTTTCTCATCCAGAGGCAGAGGCAAACGTACTCTGCACCCTGCTAAAGGCAACGGCAGTGGGATGGGGACAAAGGAGGGAGAAGGCCAGCAGGGCAATGAGTGAGGAAAGAGAAAGAAAGGGACATAGGGACTTGACCGGATGTCTCCGCATTGACGGGAAGGGGTTGAAGTTGCTCCCTCTCTTCTTCTAGGTTCCTGGGGGTCATGCCCGCCTACAGTGCAGCAGAGGACGCCCTGACCACCAAGCTGGTCACCTTCTATGAGGGCCACAGCACCACCCCCACTGTCCCCTCGCATCAGGCTACCGTGCTACTCTTCCAGCCGAGCAATGGCTCCCTTCTGGCGGTGAGCAACTCCCTGCCCAGGGGTTTAGCGGGGGCCCCTGTGCACAAAGCTAGGCTCAGAATTTAGGCAAGGGGAGTATTCGGTGTGACCACATGTGCCCCTCTCTGAATGACTGGATGCCAGTGACTGTGTAGGTTCCCTGTGACTGTGTATCTGTTTCTAGGACTGCCTGAGGATGTGACCCAGCATCAGAGACCACTGCTGCTTCCAGTGTGTGAACTTGTGGAAGTAAAGATCTTGTCATTCGTACAGTGATCTTGTCCTGTACCTGTTACTACAAATATACAGCTTGCACAAAGCCAGTAGCTAAGGAAACTTTTAACATGAATCTGTAACATGTAGTTACATGAGTTACAGATTAGGGGCACTCTCTAATACGTGGGAGTATATTCTAAGGGATACACGGTGACCTGTTTTAACACTTAATGATAATATCAAAAAAATAGTAGTGGTCTGTATTTGTGAATTACTTTGTGTATGTCAGACACTGTTCTAAATACTTCATATGTATCAATGCTTTTAATTCTTAAAACCACTCTGTGAGGTAATTTTATTACCCCATTTTGTAGATGAGAAAATTGAGTCATAGAGCAACTATGCCAAACATTGCCAAGTTTACATAGCTAACAGGGGCATGGATGTACTGGACTGCATACCTACTCTGTGTAAGCCCAGGGCCTATACTGTCTTAGCATAGTAGACTATGCTCCTCTGCCTTTCTAATTGCCACTTGCTGGGCACTTATTATGTGCCAGGCAAGAGAAATTGATCTCATTCAATTCTGACAACTTTCTTCTAAAATTTTCTCAGAATTTCAGACTCCCCAAGGAAGCTGGCTATGTATTACTCCTCTGAAAAAAGTATTTAGTTCTTGACAACTTCTGCTCACCCAGTGGAAGTGACATCCATACTACTTACCAAGAGTGCTTACCGAGGAAATTGGTACCACCTCAGGCTTTGGAACTAAATGACAAGGCCTGAAATTCTTCCTGAATCTGACTGATAGCCAAGCAGTTCACTTCCTTGTCCATAAAATGAGAGTACTGATACTACTTGATGAGGACCAATTGAGATGAATAATATAAACAGAGGACAGCAGAGCAAAGGATGGTGGTTATTACTAGCCAGCTGTAATTCAGAACCACCTGGGGAGATTTTAAAAACAGTGTCATCTGGGTCCTGTCCCTAGTGATCCAGATTCAGTTAGCCTAAGGATATATCTGAGCATCTGTATTTTCACAAACCTACTCACGTGTGCAGGAGGAGTTGAGCGCCACCAAGGTAGAGTTTCAGGGCCCTTGCACAGATGTCAGGTGACTTACTTTGAGAATCCTGGGGCAAATAAAGCAAATGGGCATTTCTTGAGGGCTGGCCATATGTTAAATGTCTTCATTTTTGCCAGTGCTTTTAAACCTCACAAAAAACCCTCTGAATGGTTGCCATTATCTTTGTTTTTACAGGTAGGAAAAACAAAGTGCTTATAGATTCAGATGTTTGTTCAAAGTTACATTTCTTATAAGTGGAGGAATTGGTTCCAGGCAAAACACTTTCCTTGCAGACTATTATGATCCCAGGTACTGGTGGTTAAGGATCCGCCTGCCAATGCGAGAGACACAAGAGACGCAAGAGACACAGGTTCAATTCCTGGATCAGGAAGATTCCCCAGAGTAGGAAATGGCCACCCACTCCAGCCAATATTCCTGCCTGGAGAATTCCATAGACAGAGGAGTCTAGTGGGCTACAGTCCATGGGGTCGCAAGGAGTCAGACACAACTGAACCCACACACACACATACACACACACACACACACACACACACACACATACACACACACAATGCTTTCTAGGGCTAACTCTTTTAGAGCATCTTCTCTCTGCTTAGGCGGTGAATCCAGATGCCCCTTCCTCACTGTCTCTCCTTTCCTCCAAGGTCATGGATGGAAATGTCATAACTGCAAAGAGAACAGCTGCAGTGTCTGCCATTGCCACCAAGGTAAGATTAGTGCAAGCTGGTGGGTGGAATTGAGTATCTCAAATTTGAAGGTCTAAGTAGAGGTGAGGAACATTTTTATTTTCTATGGGCATAGATGAAGCATCATATGCCAAAGGTAGGATGTCAGGAGAGCACAGTGATTCACGAAATGATTGGCTACCACAATGAGCCCAAGATTCTAGGTACCTTACATGTGCTCTTTCTGATCGTCACACCAGCCTTGATGATTATCTCCTTTTGCCAAGTATAGGGAATATGACTCACAGAGGTTTTGCAAGTTGATCAGGATCACACAGCTAATAAATGGCAGAGCAGGAATTTAAAACTTGACCTCTTGACTCCCAGACTGCTTTCTTGCCCCTGATCCACACTGTTCCTGGCAAATCAGTGTGGTTGCCTCATAAGCCAGAGTCAGGACTGCACAAAAAGCAGAAGGGACAACATATCTGAGCCAGACAAATGTATTCATTCAGATCCTATCATGTATCTGTTCTAAATGTCAGAGATGTGGTAGTGAACAAAACAGAGGGTGACATACACAGAGCTGGTGAGACAAATAAAATAAAAAGTGAAATTCATAGTATGATTTCCTTAGGAAAAAAAATTAACCAACAACAAACCCTTTTGGAGTTTAATAATAGGCTAGGGTTTGCTCCTAAACCACCACCCACACCACCAATTAGAAGGATGAAAATAAAGCAGAATCGAGGGTATTGGGAAGCAGTGGCATTTAAAATTATCAAGGACAGACCTCACTGAGGTGACATTTGAGTAAAGACAAAAAAAAAGTGAGTGACTGAAACAGGAGGAGGCTAGGAGCCCTTGAGGCAGAAGGAATAGCAAGGGATACAGGTGATAATGTTTCTAAGCAGTGCAAGGGCATCCTACAAGAAGAACAGTATTTTTAGAGGTTAGGGTGAAAAAGAAGAGGTATGGATAGGAACAGTTAGAGTCTGGAATCTTTCACATTAAAGATCTGGGAATGCTGACTTATGATGCCTAAGCAGAAAGGAAATGTGGGGTCCAGTGGAAGGTTGGAGCAGCAAAGACCAGATGTTCAGATTGTGAGTGTTTTAAGGTCTTCTAAACACACGATGATAAGGGAAGAATGTGGGGATAAATCTGGTAATTATGTAGCGAGGGATTATAGTACAGTACGTACCTTGAGGAACTGGGTTTTTTTTGTTTGTTTGTTTAATTATATCCAGACCCAACTCAGATTAAAGTAATCAAGGGACTCTGAGGTATGTTCCCTGGTAACTTAGAGGGACTCTAACAATATTGCCCTACATTTGAAAAGGTCTTTGATTTTTTTCCAAAATAATTTTCAACCCACTGTCTCAACTTCTTTTTGAGTTTGTGTGAGGAAGGCAGAGCAAGAATTACTGGCCTCATTTTGTGCAGAAAGAAAATGGAGACTAAGATTTCCTGAAGTCAGACAGTACAGGTAGCTGTAGGTCTTCCTGTACCAGGTCAATAGTTTCCAGCCCAGGCTATGCAGCAACAGCCTCTGGAAAAAAAAAAAAAAATTTTTTTTTTTAATTCAGGTTCCCAAAACCATTGAATTGAAATCCCTGAGGGTAAGGCCAAAGAATCTAGGTGTTTTGGTTTTTTATGGTTTCTAGTTAATTCTGATGATCAACCAGGTTAATTCTTCTAGACCCAGCTCTCAGTTACACTGTGCTTTTTGAATGGATAAAAATATGCACTCCAAGAAATGTTAAGAATCATTGAGTTGATGCTTCAGAGTTTAGGCTTAAACTACACCACTTTTTCCCTAGGGACTCGGTTGGGCTATTTCAATAAGGAGCAAATATTTATTTTCCTTTTTGTGCTATAGGAGTAGAATGTTTTCTTTTCCATCTCTTCTATTTTATTTAGGGCTTTTGGGATAAGGACAAGTATTAGGAAGTTCTTGGGTTTAATGGACACTGTAACTTTGCGTCTGGGTTGCACATACCCTGAGCTGGGCACTCTGGCATGCTTGATGATATGTATCAGGGTTCATTCTTGACATGCAATTATTCAACAAATTCCTAAGTGCCCACTAGGCACCAGGTCCTGTGCTCAGCATGGGACATAGAATGGTGACTAAAACCAAATACAGAACCTGCAGTCACGGAGCACAGAGTGCATTTGGGGAGACAGATATTAATCTGAAGATCGCACCAGTTAATGTGAAAACTACAATCCTGACAGATACATTGAATGAAAGGGGAGCAAAACAAAAAGTGCAGGGTGGGGAGTGTCTTGCTCCAGGCTGTGGGATTTACCAAGGCTTATGGGCTTCCCTTGTGGCTCAGCTGGTGAAGAATCTGCCTGTAATGCAGGAGACTTGGGTTCGATCTCTGGATTGGGAAGATTCCCTGAAGAAAGGGATGGTTACCCACTCCACTATTCTTGCCTGGAGAATTCCATGGACTGTATGGTCCATGAGGTCACAGAGTCAGACATGACTGAGAGACTTTCACTTCTTTTGTGAGGGTTAGCTGAGCTTCAGTTCAGTTCAGTTGCTCAGTCATGTCTGACTCTTTGCAACCCCATGGACTGCAGCACACCAGGCTTCCCTGTCCATCACCAACTTCCGGAGCTTACTCAACCTCATGTCCATTGAGTCGGTGATGCCATCCAACCATCTCATCCTCTGTTGTCCCTTTCTCCTCCTTCTCCTCCTGTCTTCAATCTTTCCCAGCATCAGGGTCTTTTCAAATGAGTCAGTTCTTCCCATCACGTGGCCAAAGTATTGGAGCTTCAGCTTCAAAATCAGTCCTTCCAATGAGTACTCAGGACTGATTTCCTTTACGATGGACTGGTTTGATCTCCTTGCAGTCCAAGGGACTCTCAAGAGTCTTCTCTAACACCACAGTTCAAAAGCATCAATTCTTCGGCACTCAGCTTTCTTTATAGTCCAACTCTCACATCCATACATGACCACTGGAAAAACCATAGCCTTAACTAGACAGACCTTTGTTGGCAAAGTAATGTCTCTGCTTTTTAATATGCTGTCTAGGTTAGTCATAGCTTTTCTTTCAAAGAGCAAGTGTCTTTTAATTTCATGGCTGCAGTCACCATCTGCAGTGATTATGGTACCCAAGAAAACAAAGTCTGTCCCTGTTTCCATTGTTTCCCCATCTATTTGCCATGAAGTGATGGGACCGGATACCATGATCTTAGTTTTCTGAATGTTGAGTTTTAAGCCAACTTTTTCACTCCTCTTTCACTTTCATCAAGAGGCTCTTTAGTTCTTTGCTTTCTGTCATAAGGGTGGTGTCATCTGCATATCTGAGGTTATTGATATTTCTCCCGGCAATCTTGATTCCAGCTTGTGCTTCATCCAACCCAGCATTTCACATGATGTACTCTACATATAAGTTAAATAAGCAGGGTGACAATACACAGCCTTGACGTACTCCTTTTTCGATTTGGAACTGAGGTCCAAAATAGCTGAGCTTGCATTAGAATAATAATAGGACTTACTGTGAGGAGCAGAAGTGAAAGTACTCTAGGCAGAGGAAAGAACCTGTGGAGAGCAAAGCCCTGTGGTTGATAAAGGCATGTGTGCTTGGGGAGCAGCAAGGAGGCTTCTTGCCTTAAAGACCAGAGGTGCAGAGAATGTGTCCAGAGGGGAAGCTGGGCTGACCAGAGTGCCAGACCACGCAAGGCCTTAGTGGATGCAAATGAAACATAGTCTTTCAAACTCTTTAAGAAACCTAGCAGATTCATATATATGTTTTTAATTATCTGCATGCTCTAGGAAAAGAATGAAGTGGCACCAATCCTACTATTATTTAATAAATATCATAAATGTTATACCATTTAGGACAAGAGATGTCAGTTATAACATTATTATCAGGGCAGCAACGTGTCAAGCAAGACAAGCAAGCAGAATTACAGATTTACTCTCAGAGGTTAAAGGTTACTTTTACAGGAAACTGCAACAATTTCTGAAGCCCACATGTACTTCCAAGAATAGATTTATATTAACTGAGAACTGAAAAAAAATTATTTAGTTAAAGAAAAATTACCTAATTCTCCTTACTGAGTGGGCACATAAGTTATTGTCATTTTGAAACCTTTTCAAATCAAGTTTCTTTGAACTATAGTTGAGAGCAGAAAATGGTATCTCTCCTATGCAGATGCAGGAGAGAGAATCTCTAATCACCTGCTAATATTTGAGACTCCTTTTTGCTAGTGATTAATGATTAAAAACAGTTTTGTTTTTAAGGTTGCACTCCAGAATCTCAATAATGGTAATTATTGATACAGAGCAGATCAAGATCAACTTTTATTAAATGAAATAGAGAAAAGACAGAAGATGGTCTTATTTAACATGGATGATTTGAGGAGCAAGTGATGTCCTTTCTCAATGCCAGTAGTTCTTAACTGGAAACAGTTAAGACCAACCGTTGCCAGAGACCAACTGCCCCAGAGACAATTAGCAATGTTTGAAGACATTGTTGGTTGTCACAACTGAGGGCATAGAGGGTGCTAATGGACAGCACAGCCCTCCCCCCTGCCGACTACCCAAACCCTGCCAACAAAGAATTATCCAGCCCAAATATCAGTAGTGCTGAGGTCAAGAAACCCTGCTCTATTTCTCATAGGTAATAGTAGATACATGCCAATTCTGTGCAAATAAGACTGTCTCTGTTTTAATTGGACTTACACACCAGTACAAGAAAATAAATTTGTAAACAAACAAGTGTTATGAAGTGGTAAATTCTATCAGAGAGGTCAGAAAGACTTTACTGGAGAGCTGATCATACAACCTCACCCCCAAATAAAGACACACACATACCCTAAGGAAGTCCCACAAATGCCATCTCTACATTCCTCTTTAAAGGAAGACAGAGGCTGAGACAGGATCAACAGAGAGTAGGCACAGCAAATATAGCTTGAGAACCTAGGTTCACAAGGATTCATGGATTCCAAAAGCAACTCACAGCTCTGAGAAGTAGGCTGGCTTATCATGTCCCTGAGATGGGGTAGCACAGGAGAAAGCATGTGGGCATTGGAGAATGCAAAATGAGGTTTTGGAGCCCTACTGTGCCATTTAATAATTACAGGGCTCTGAGCAAGTTACATAACTTCTTTGGACCTCAATTTCTTTATCTGTAAGAAGAGGATAACTGTGGGAGCATCTAGCTCATGGAGTCAATTGTCTGGACTAAAAGAGATCATGAAGGTTAAGCATTGGTATATATTAGGTACCCAGTGAAGGCTTTTCTCTCCCTCCCGTACCATACAGAGTGGAAATGAAAATACAGAATGATATCTCCTTGATTGCCTGAGAGGTTTTGAATGAAGGTCCCCTGATTCTCAAACTGTACTTGATCCTCTCCTGACTTCAAGAGTCTCTCTTGATCTTTTCTATCTCCTTTCTGTCAAATAGTTTTTGAAACCTCCCAACAGTGAAGTGTTGTGTATCCTTGGAGCTGGGGTCCAGGCTTACAGCCATTATGAGGTCTTCACAGAACAGTTCTTCTTTAAGGAGGTAAGTCCAGGGAAGGAGGTGGAGGATGTGGGGAGGAAGCAGCAGTGACATTTCTCTGTACTCCTTTGTTAAAAATAAGTTATGCTGAAATTGTCAGGTTGGGAGTACAACCATCTAGACCATTCTTTTCATGACTTGTGCGAAAGTCCCATTGGAGATGAAGAGTTGGGGGGAAGGCCTGAGTCACTTCTTCCAGTTTCTTAGTTTGTAGAGTATACCTAGGTACACAGAGCCTACTCAGTTACTTAAAGGATTGTATTATATCCATTGCATACATGCAGTTTTTCTTTTGGCCCCTTTCTGTTGCTTCTCTTAGCAGAATCTGGGGTCCTTAAGTATTCAAGGGTTAGGAATCCAGGAACTGACAATGAGGTCTGGAGAGCAGGAGGCCACAGCGTGCCCCTTCAAAGCCGAGACATCAGTCCATCCTTCCCCATTCTGCCTGGCTCACGTGTCCTGTTATTTTTGATACACTTGATACTGCTTATATTTGATTTTTTTTTCCTATGTGTGTGAGAGGGGTGGGGCAGATTTAAGGTGTGATTTTTTATGATAGAACTAGTACCTCTGCTTTGAGAAATGAAAATATAAGGAAGAAAAAAAAAAAAAGAAAAATTCCCTTTTATCTATTTTCAAAGACAAGTAGTTAACATTTCTAGTCTTCTCTCATCTGCTTTTCATAACATAGTTTTATGATTTTTTATGCTTTTTACCAAGGTATAATTGACATACAATATCATATTAGTTTCAGGTGTACATCAGAGTGATTGGTATTTATAGGCATTTCAAAATGGTCACCACGATACATCTGGTTACCCTTTGTCACCATACAAAGTTATTATCGCATTATTGACTGTATTCTCTATGCCGCACATTGTATCCCCATGACGTAATTATTTTATAACTGGAAGTGTGTAGTTCTTAATCCCCTTCATCTATTTCCCTCATCCCCAGCTCCTCCCTCACCCTTCCGGCAATCACCACAAGTAGTTTCTTTCATTTGTTCTCTGTGTGTATATATCAGTTTCTCAGTTATTTTGTTTGTTCATTCATTTGAGTTTTTTTTTTTTTTTTGATTCCACATGTAAGTGAGATCATATCCTATTTGCCTTTCTCTGTCTGACTTATTTTGCATAGCATAAAAACCCTCCAGATCCACACATTTTTGTCTCAGCTAACAAAATTTCATTATTTTTTTGGACAAACAATATTTCATTGTGTGTGTGTGTGTACACACATGACAGATTGCTTTATCCATTTATTCATCGATGGACACAGGTTGTTTCCATATTCTGGTTATTGTAAATAATGCTGCAGTGAATATGGGGGTAGCTACCGCTTTTTGCCTTACTGTTTTGTTTTCTTCAGCTAAATACCCAGAACTGGAATTACTGGATCATATGGTAGTTTTTTGTTCTCTATTTTTTATTTAAATTTAAAAAATGTTTACAATCTCATACAACAAGGTAAATTATACATACATCCCCTCTCTCCCTAGCCTCCCTCCCCTGCCCCCATCCCATCCCTCCAGGTCATCACAGAGAGCCAGACTGTGATGCACAGTCCCTGTGCTACACAGCAGCCTCTCAACAGCTACTCTTCTTACACCTGATACTGTATGTATGCTGATGCTACTTTCTCAACTCATGCCACTCTCTCCCTCCCACACAGTGTCCACAAGTCCTTGCTGTACATCTGCATCTCCATTCCGTCCCTGAAAATAGTTTCATTAGCATCGTTTTTCTAGATTCCGTATATATGTGTTAACATACTATATATTTTTTTTCTCTTTCTGACGTGCTTCACTCTTTATAACAGGATTTAGGTTTATCCACCTCACTAGAACTGACCTGATTCAAATTTGTTCATTTTTATGGCTGAGTAATATTCCATTGTATATCTGTACCACATCTTCTTTATCCATTCATCAGTTGATGAACATCTAGGTTGCTTCCAGGTCCTGGGTATTGTAAACAGTGCTGCTATGAACACTGGGCTACATGTGTCTTTTCGATTATTTTTTTCCTCAGGGTATATGCCCAGTAGTGGGGTTGCTGGATCATATGGTAGTTTTATCCCTAGATTTTAAAGAACTCTCCATAATGGCTGTATCAGTTTACATTCCCACCAACAGTGTAGGAGGGTTCCCTTTTCTCCACATCCTCTCCAGCATTTATTATTTTAGATTTTTTGATGATGGCCATTTTGACTGGTATGAGGTGATACCTAATTGTAGTTTTGATTTGCATTTCTCTAAAAGTTAGTGATGTTGAGCACCTTTTGTCTTTGCCATCTGTATGTCTTCTTTGGAGAAGTGTCTTTAGGTCTTCTGTCCATTTTTTGATTGGGCTGTTTGTTTTCCTAATATTGAGCTGTATGAGCTGCTTATTGGAGTATAGTTGATTCCCAATGTTGTGTTAGTTTTAAGTGTACAGAAACATGATTTATATATGTATATATTCTTTTTCAGATTCTTTTCACATACAGATTATTACAGAATATTGAGTAGAGTTTCCCATGTAATACAGTTGGTCATTGTTGATTATCTGCTTTATATATAGTAGCGTGTATATGCTAATCCCAGCCTCCAAATTTATCCCTCACCTTCAGCCTTTCCCCTATGGTAACTATATATTTGTTTTTGAAGTCTTTGAGTCTGAAATAAGCTCATTTGTATCATTTTTTTAGATTCCACATATAAGTGATATCATATGATATTTGTCTTTCTCTGATTTACTTCACTTAGTATGGTAATCTATAGGTCATCCATGTCACTGCAGATGGCATTATTTCATTCTTTTTATGGCTGAGTAATATTCCATTTTATGTATGTAGCACATCTTCTATATTCATTCATCAGTCTATAGACATTGAGGTTGCTTCCATGTCTTGGCTATTGTAAATAGTGCTATAGTGAACATTGGGGTGTATGTATCTTTTCAATTTATGGTTTTCTCTGGATATATGCCCAGGAGTGGGATTCCTGGATCATATGGTAGCTCTATTTTTTTACTTTTTTAAGGAACTTCCATACTATTTTCTATAGTGACTTCGCCAGTTTACATTCCCACTGTGTGGGAGGGTTCCATTTTCTGCACAGACTCCTCCAGCATTTGTTGTTTGTGGACTTTTTGATTATGGCCATTCTGACTAGTGTGAAGTGATACCTCATTGTAGTTTTGATTAGCATTTCTCTAACAATGAGTGATGTTGAACATCTTTTCATATGCCTTTTGGCCATTTGTATGTCTTCTTTAGAGAAATATCTATTTAGACCTTCTGCCCATTTTTTAATAGGGTTCTCTTTAAATTGAGCTGCATGAGCTGTTTAAATATTTTGAAGATTAATCCCTTGCTGGTCACTTCATTTTGAAATATTTTCACCCATTCTGTGGGTTATCTTTTCATTTTGTTATGGTTTGTTTTGCTGTGCTAAGGCTTTTAAGTTTAATTAGGTCATATTTGTTTATTTTTGTTTTCAATTCCATTACTCTAGGAAGTAGACCCAAAAAGTTATTGTTGTGATTTATGTCAAACAGTGTCCTGCCAATGTTTTCCTCTAAGAGTTTTATAGTGTCCAAGCTTACATTTAGGTTTTAATTAATTTTTAGTTTATTTTTGTGTGTGATGTTAGAAAAATGTTCTAATTTAATTTTTTTAAATGTAGCTGTCCAGTTTTCCCAGCACCACTTATTGAAGACACTGTCTTTTCTCCGTTGCATCATCTTACCTACTGCACTAGAGAGCAATTATAGATGGATATGTTTATCTCTGAGCTGTCTATCTTGTTCCATTGATCTATATGTCTGTTTTTTTAAGCCAGTACCATTACTGTTTTGATTATTGTGGTTCTGTAGTATAGTCAAAAGTCAGTGACCCTAACTCCTTGAGCACCATTTTTCTTTCTCAGGATTGCTTTGGATATTCAGGGTCTTTGGTGTTTCTATACAAATTTTTAAATTTTTTGTTCTAGTTCTATGAAAAATGCCATGAGTAATTTGTAAATTACCTTGGGTAGTATAGTTATTTTAACAATATTGATTATTCTAATCCAAGAACATGGTATATCTTTCCATCTGTTTGTGTCATCTTTGATTTATTTCATCAGCATCTTATAGTTTTTGGAGTACAGGTCTTTGCCTGTTATGGTAGGTTTATTCCTACATATTTTATTCCCTTTGATGTGAGGGTAAATGGGATTGTTGCCTTAATTTCTCTTTCTGATCTTTTGTTGTTAGCCCATAGAAAGGTAATAGATTCCTGTGTGTTAATTTTGTATCCTGCAATTTACTAAATTCATTGATGAGCTCTAATAGTTTTTTTTTGTAGCATCTTTAGGATTTTCTGTATCATCTGCAAACAGTGACAATTTTATCTCTTCTTTTCCAATTTGGATTCCTTTTACTTCTTTTTCTTCTCTGATTGTCATGGCTAGGACTTCCAAAACTATGTTGAATAAAAGTAGTGAGAGTAAACATCCTTGTCTTCTTGATCTTAGAAGATATTGCTTTCAGCTTTTCAACACTGGGTTATCTGTGGGTTTGTCGTATGTGTCCTTTATTAGGTTGAGGTATGCTCTTTCTATGCTCACTTTTGGAGAGTTTTTATTATAAATGGGTATTGAATTTTGTCAAAAGCTTTTCCTGCATCTACTAAGATGATCATATGGTTTTCACTCTTCAGTTTGTTAATGAGGTGTATCACACTGATTTGCAAATATTGAAAACTTCTTGCATCCCAGGGATCAGTCCTGCTTGATCATGGTGTATGGTCTTTTAATATATTATTGGGTTCAGTTTGCTAGTAGTTTGTTGAGTACTTTTGCATGTATGGTCATCAGTGATATTGGCCTATAATTTCTTGTTTTGTGGCATCTTTGTCTGGTTTTGGAATCAGGTGATGACAGCCTCATAGAATGAGTTTGGGAGTGTTCCTTCCTCTGCAATTTTTGAAATAGTTTCAGAGGGATCATGTTAGCTTTTCTCTAAATGTTTGATGAAATTCACCCATGAAATTGTCTGGTTATGGACTTTTGTTTGTTGGGAGTTTTTTAACTCATGGTTTCAATTTCAGTGCTTGCAATTGATCTGTTCATATTTTCTACTTATTTGATTCAGTTTTGGGAGATTTGTCCTCTTCTTATAGGTTGTCCATTTTATTGGCATATAGTTGCATGTAGTAGTTTCATGATCCTTTGTATTTATGCGATATCAGTTGTGACTTCTCCTTTTTCATTTCTAATTTTATTACTTTGAGTCTTCTTTGTTTTTCCTTAATGAGTCTGGCTAAAGATTTCTGAATTTTGTTTATCTTTCCAAAAAAAACCAGCTGTTAGTTTCATTGATATTTCCTGTTGTTTTCTTTGTCTCTATCTAATTTACTTCTTTTCTGATCTTTACAACTTATTTCCTTCCACTAACTTTGGGTTTTGTTTGTTTCTCTTTCTCTAGTTGCTTTAGGTATAAGGTTAGGTTATTTGTTTGATGTTTTTCTTGTTTTCTGAGGTAAACTTGTATTGCTATAAATTTCCCTCTTAGATTTGCTTTTGCTGGATCCCAGAGGGTTTGGATCATCATGTTTTCATTTTTTGTTTATCTTTAGGTGTTTTTTCCTTCTCCTTTGATTTCTTCAGTGATCCATTGGTTGTTTAGTAACATATTGTTTAGCCATCACATATTTGTGTTTTTTGCAATTTTTTCCTTGTAGTTGATTTCTAATTTAATAGCAATGTGAATGGTGGACTTAATAGTTTCTTTGGAAAAATATTTATTGAGGACCTCTGCCCATTTTTTTTTATTTTTTATTTTACTTTACAATTCTGTATTGGTTTTGCCATACATTGACATGAATCCACCATGGGTGTACATGCGTTCCCAAACATGAACCCCCCTCCCCACAACATCTCTCTGGGTCATCCCCATGTACCAGCCCCAAGCATGCCGTGTCCTGCATCGGACATAGACTGGCGATTCGATTCTTACATGATATTATACATGTTTCAATGCCATTCTCCCAAATCATCTCACCCTCTCCCTCTCCCTCTGAGTTCCTGCATAAAATGCCCATTTTTAAATAAGGCTGTTTATTTTATATTTAAGTTTTGTAAGTTCTTTGTATTTTTTGAATATTAACTTCTTATAACATAGTTTTAATCATTAATCTTTTAATCATAGTTTTAATAATTTTCACCAAATATTGTAACATCAGTTTTCCATAGTATTTCTTAGTTTTCCATCAAGAACAGTGGTTAACCATTTTCTTATAACTGGGCTTATTATACTGTTTTCACCTTAATTAATGAACTTATTCACATATAACATTTATTTCTATACTTACTATATTTCCTTATGAGGGCTCCTTTAGGCCTTATTTTCAACTGAAGGCTGACAGCTGCCACCACAGACATTAAAATATATTAAACAAGCTAGCAAGTCCCCCCTTCCTGGTGATGCCAGTGGCCACCCTCTCCCTACAAGCACTTCCCAGGAATCTAATTGTAGCTACTATTCTTGACCTCTCCTCTGCTGCACCGTTCACTCCTGTAAGTAAGTGTTAGTTGCTCATTCAGGCCCAACTCTTTGCGACCCCATGGACTCTAGCCCACAAGACTCCTCTGTCCATGAAATTCTCCAGACAAGAATACTAGAGAGGGTAGTCATTCCCTTCTCTAGGGGATCTTCCAGACCCAGGGATCAAACCTGGGTCTCCTGCATTGCAGGCAGATTCTTTACCATTTGAGCCACCAGGTAAGTCCCAATTTACTCCTGAAATCCTCCCAATTTTGAATTCCTTACATATCCTTCAGAGATCAAGCTGTTCCATGCACAGCACTGCACATCCTGTTTGTTAATCTCACACCTGTTATGACTCCCCTGAGGCTGCTGCTGCTGCTGCTCAGTCGCTTCAGTCGTGTCCGACTCTGTGCAACCCCATAGACGACAGCCCACCAGGCTCCCCTATCCCTGGGATTCTCCAGGCAAGAACACAGGAGTGGGTTGCCATTTCCTTCTCCAATGCATGAAAGTGGAAAGTGAAAGTGAAGTCGCTCAGTCGTGTCCGACTCTTGGCGACCCCATGGACTGCAGCCTACCAGGCTCCCCTAAACATAAACTGTGAGTTTGATGCTGACCTTGTCAGTTATGATTTGCATTTACCTACATGTAAACTTAGGCTGAAAGAGGTTAAATAGCTTCAGAAACAGTAAGTGACAGAGCAAAGTTTGATTCTAAACCTGTCTAGCTCCAGAATTTGCTCTGCTAATCACTAAGCTATATAATAGCTATTACACTACTGAGGCTGTGTGTCTCAAGCTAGAATTGAAAAACCTCCCCCCTTCCTGACATGGAAATGGAGTAGAGAAGGGTCATTTTCAAATCTGGCCTAGACAAATGTTCATTTACCATAAGAAATGATTTAAATAACTGCAGCCTTAACTCTAGAGTAGTTCAACTTTTCTATGTAACTCCTAGGTTTGATGAAATGTAAACAGCCAAATAATCACAGCACCAATGTCCCTTTTATTCCCCTGAATGAAGGTGAGAATATGGAACCGCACCAAAGAAAATGCAGAGAAGTTTGTGAACACAGTGCCAGGAGAAGTGCGGATCTGTTCATCGGTCCAGGAGGCTGTGACAGGGGCAGATGTGATCATCACAGTCACCATGGCAACAGAGCCCATTTTGTTTGGTGAATGGGTGAAGCCTGGGGCTCACATCAATGGTAAGCAGAGTGGCTCCAAGACTCTCCCTTGACTGGACCAAGGGGCTGCATCTGCAGAGTTGTTTTACTCATGCAGAATGCCTGAGCTTTTTAATGGCCTCAGAAACATTTGAACCTTAAAGAAACAGTATGCACTCCAAAATATGAAACAAAAATCACAAACTCAAAACTAATAAATTTAATTAAAATTTTATAAAGTGTAATATTATGGCAAATGATCAATGATAACTCAGTTCTTAAATGTCATGAAATTTAATTACAAAAGCCAAATAAATGACTCACTTGTTCTTACCAACACTTAGAATTAATTTTTTTTAATTATAGCACAAAATACATTTTATGTGACTAAATGCATTTATGTGAATACTTTTTCATATGTGAGGTAAGATAATTGGGACTTTAAACATAAGAGTTCCTTGGGCTCCTAAAGATCCTTAGATGACCCTGGGGGTTATAGCAAGATCTGGTCTATATTAAATACTTACTATAGCAGGTGCTGTTCTAAATTCTTTGTTATGTACTATATCACTGAATCTTGAAAACAACCTTATTAAGTAGGAACTATTATTATCATGACCCATGTATGGTAGGTAAACCAAGGCATGGAAAGACTAAGTAACTTGCCCAAAGTCAAAGGTTTTTAGAGGCAAAGCTGGGATTTGAACTGAGGCCTAAGATCTTAAATGATACCCTATGTTATCTTTTAGTAAGAAAACTGGTCTGGTTAGCAAGCAATTGAAGGCTAGAGAATTTAAACATGGTACCAGTGCCCCATATTTTAGTGACAGGCACATAATGTGAACTCTAAGATCTCTGCACACATGTGCAAGGGCCAAGTATCATGATTATTTGTTCTTTCACAAATGTGTATTGAATCCCTACCATGGTTCAGGCACTGTTTTACCTGCTGGGGAAGCCAAAGTAAACCAGCTATCAAGGTCACTGCTTTCCTGCTGTTTACATTCTAGAGAAGGGAGGTAGACAATAAACAAATAGATGAGCTAGATAGTTCCAGCTAAAGGTTAAGTCCTGTGAAGGAAACAAAACATGTATGATTGAGGAATGGGCCATAGAAAATTGAAGGTTTCAGCCTGTATGGGACCCATATTATGAATGTGAATCCAGGGGATAGGTCTTATTGTTCATAAAGCCAGACTCGAACAGTAAGACCATTTATAGAAGGACTTGCAATTTCAAGAGAAGTCAGTTCTCGGTAAAATGGACAAGAGCTGAATCTTCAAAAAGACAGAGTTGATTTTTTTTTTCCAGCTTAAAGTAGAACATATTTGCTATCTTAGTTTCTGTGGTTAGGAGTCTAGACATGGGTTAGCTAAGTCCTCTGCTCATGCAGGATTAAAGCAAGGTGTTTTCCAGGCTGCAATCTCATCTAGAGCTTGGAGCCTTCTTCCCAGCTCACATGATTGTGGCAGTTCTTTGTGTTGTAGGACAAGAATGCGAGTTTCCTTGGGGCTGCTCTCAGCTCCAGTGGGCTGTCCACATTTCTTTTCATGTGGATGCTCTACCTTCAAAGATAGCAACAGAGACTCTCCCTCATGTTGTATACCTCTCACACTTCGAATGTCTCTTTAGGAAGAGCTAACTTGATTTTGAGTTGAGGAGTCTGGTATCTTTCCCTGGTCTAAAGACAAAATTGGTTTGTGTGTTTAGAGGCAGTAAATATACTTAAGAAAAGTATGTTACAAGTGCAATTGACAGGGAAACACCAACAACAGATTTTACTTACTTTACAACTTGGCTGAGAGTTAGGCCCAATTCCATCCTTCCCTGCATGCCCCTCATTCTTTCTCAGCATCCCACCAGCCAGTGTCTGACCCTCACCCAATGTAACCCCACTGAAGGAAGGCCAAAGCCCAGCCTGAGTCAGGCCCCTCCCTTTGCTTCCTGGACCACCTCCATTGGCTCGAGTGGCCTTATGCAACCCTTTGAGAATTCACCATGCTCCAAATTAGGGGGAACAAGCGCAATCAGAAGAGGTGGCTTGAGAGGCTAGGGTTTTTCCCACCAGCTTATGATTTATTTACAAGCTTCATTAGTTGGTGCTTCTGTTCTATAGAACTCCTCAGACAAACAACCTTCAAGATGGACATTTCGCATCAGTGTCTTTGACAATTAGAGTGTGAGAGAACAACAAGTAGAGAAAACTGGTTAGCAGTGAGAGAAGGCTTACAAATGCTGCCTTATATTTGTATAAAGCTTTATAGCTGTTTCCAAAGACTGGCCGCCATGGGCTGGATCCAGCCAGCAGATGTATTTTGTTTAGGCCATAGAGTGTTAAGTGTTCTGAAAACCAAGAAATAACACATGCAAATAGATTTCCTGCTTCTCTTTTTACAAAAGGAGCAGGAGGCTGAGGGGAGGGCTATCTAAGAGTGGCCCTGCATTCTTACATGGCAACAGTTCTGCTTGAGCAGAATAGTTAGTGTCCCCTTTAGAAGGGCCTGCTTTCTTCTCTGTACTGAGTTCTCCACCATTTCTAATCCAGTTCTTCTGACCGGTGCTGCTCATTTTCATTACCTTCCTGGTCCTGCAAGCATTTGATTCAGTCTCAGCATTATCCTACGTCCCAATGCCAGGAGGCATGATTCCTTGGATTCATCATTATGGTTCTGGGCTCTGCAGAGGATGTGAAACCTTGGTGCTGGGGTGCAACCAGTTTCCTGTTGACTGGGGCTTCTCTGTGACCCTGACACTGGGCTTTTTTTTTTCCTCATGAGGTGAGAGAAGTGGTTGGGAATGAAGAATGGGAATGATTGAAGAGCAAGCAGACAGACAGAAGATAGAGGAGTGTGGGGTATTAATAAGCTCCAAGTGATGTCTCTGTTTTCGGGTTTGTGTAAAGAAGTTGCTGCTCCTGATAGGCAGAAGAAGCTGAAAGGCATGTGTTCTTTTAGAGTCATAGATGCACTTATTGGATATACAACCTTGGCACATACCTCTTCTTTGAGCCTCAGTTTATGTACCTTTTAAATGGAACTCAAACATGAATGACTTGCGAGGACTTTAAATAGTATCTGTGAAACATCCCAGCGATAGTAGGCACACAGTACATGAATGCTAAGTTGCCTCAAAATATGTTTTTATTAATGAGAATGGACATGAGATGGAAAGGAAAAAAATGCCAAGTGTCATTCTTATTAGTGAACTCAGTCTTGTTGTTTGGGAGGGAGTTGGCCTGGGGAAATGAGGCATTCCACAGTTGTTCCCACGTGTCCTCTGTAACTTCCTTTTCCCCACCCCTTTCATTCTTTGGAGCCTGTAGTATCCCCTGTGACTACTTCAAGGCTCAGGGTCTGTTTTGCTGTCATTTAGCCATCGGCGCCAGCAGACCTGACTGGAGAGAGCTGGATGATGAGCTCATGAAACAGGCTGTGCTGTATGTGGATTCCCAGGAGGCTGCCCTGAAAGAGTCTGGAGATGTCCTCTTGTCAGGGGTGAGCCGTCTTTCTGTTGCTGGTACCTGACTGTCCTCACCTGGATCCCAGGGTTTCATTAATATCCCCTTCTGTCTGGCCTGCTCCAGATCTCCATAACTCCCACCTCTTTGTGGGGTGACAACTGTCAAGTATCTTTCCATCCTTTCTAATTCCCTTCCAGAATAATATGGCCATTATGTGGTGATATGTGTTTTCCTGCTCCCTTTGCCTTAAGAGATCAGCTTGATGGCCTTTTCCATTGGATTGGGCTGTCCTGTAAAGCAGTAGGGTTGAGAGATAGGAGCCCCTGGAAACTTTCCCAGTATGGCCAACAAATCAGGACTAGTGTTGACCGCTTTCTGACCTTTTTTCATAACCAGGGCGTAGCAGTAAGAAGGGGGCTGCCAAAATGAGTGTTCGGATAAGAACAGGCCTATTTCTTCACTGATACAGTGTCCTGGCAGGACATTCCCCTGGCTGCAGATTTGTATTTCTGCAATCATGGTATCACAAAAGCAGATGTGCCCACATCTCATCCCCCCAAAAAAAGATTTAAGGGAGAGGCATCCTCCCTGACACCATTCAGTTTACAGAAGGTCATTTTATCAAGTTATCCCTTATCCGGGTCAGGGACACCCTGTCCTAGCTTCAGAAGCTGTTCCTGAGCCATATTAGCTCCATGACCTGGGTCAGTGTGTGTTCATTTGACAGGCCGAGATCTTCGCTGAGCTGGGAGAAGTGGTGAACGGAGTGAAACCAGCCCACTGTGAGAAAACCACCGTGTTCAAGTCTCTGGGTAAGAGTCATTGCTCCCAGGGCACAAACTTAACCAGAACACAAGGTAGGTTTACCCATTGGTGGGAAAAGGAATGAGTCAGCAGGCTCCATAACTGAATCATGGTGTAGTCTATCACTTAGGTCAATTATTTACATCTTGGCATAGTGGTAAAGCCCGTGAACTCTGGAACTGGGCAGTCCTGGGTTGGATTCCCCTCTATGCTATTCCTTAGACATGCATCCTTGGGCAAGTGATCTCACCTCTTTGAGTCACAGTTTTCTCACCACCTGTTACCTAGAGTTTTTGTGAGAATTAAGTGAGATGTGTATATAAAATGATTTGCCCATAACAAGCATCAGCATTAAAACATTTAGACTTTGATCTAAATGAAACTCAGAGGAAGATATCCTTCAAAAGTGGAGGGGCAGGAGAAAAAGGTGTTTAAAAACAGGGAGCTTAAGAGAAATAAAAGGGAGACCCAACCTGAGGGCAACCCAGACAGGAAGTACAGCCTGACCCTTTTTCCCCCTCCTTCCCTAACTTTCTGCTTGCTGACTTAAGAAGGTCTTTGATGGGGAGCACCATTACCACCTTGAGTTAGCACAGGCAGAAGCCCATCAAAGAAGGGGCTCCCTTCTTTGGCTGGTTTGCCTCTCAGCCCAGCTCTCCCATTTTAAGGAAATGGACACATATGGTAACAGAGCTAATATTCAGCTCCTACATCTAAAATATTGAAGTACTCTCAAAATGGTTGGTAAATAGTTGCTGCCTGAGCCCCTCAACCTTGCCAGACCTCACATATGTTTTAATGATCAAGCACCCAAAGTGTTAACGCTTGGCAGAGTATTAAGAGTACTCTGCCCACCCAGCACCCATGCCAGTCAAAGTGTATCTATGCCTTACCATCTGTTAAATATATTTTTAATTTTTCATGCATAGAAAGACAGGCAAACACAGTATAAGCTTTATCTAGAGCCTGGTTCAGAGACATCACCCTGATCTAGTTGAGTCTGAAAGAGTTTCATGTTTCCTTAGCAGATTAGAGGTCAGCTGCCCCCCTTCAGGAGACACAGCAGTGGAAACCTTATCTACACTCCTGAGCGATTTTTACTTTCTCACTTTTGGGGGTTGGTTTACTGGCACATCCCTTCATCTAGCAGATACATCTTGAATACCTACTATGTATCAAGCTCCATACTACATACAGTGATAGTTACAAAAATAAAAGCCAGCCCCTGGCCTTTAAGAACATATTCCCATTCAAGGTTAAGGATATTTGCCCAAAACTATAAGATAAAGGGGGAATTGCTGAAGGACTTAGGGTTTGGACTAGACCAAAGGTCCAACAAACTACAGAGCATGGGCCAAACCCAGCCTACCATCTGTTTTCATACAGCCCACAGTGAAATGGTTTCTACATTTTCAAATGATTGGGGGGAAAAGGAATACTTCATGGCATATAAAAATTATAAGGAATTCAAACTAAAGTGTCCATAAAGAAAGTTTTCTTAGAGCACAGTCAGGCTCATCTGTTTACCTGATGTCTAAAGCTGCACTTGTACTACAGCAGAGGTGAGTAACTGCAAGTAATTGGCATGCAAAGCCTTAAATATTTATTATCTGGCTGTTTACAGAAAGTTTTCTGATCCCCTGAACTTTGGTGAGCATTGCTTGCCTTGTTTTACCCTTCACAGACTCTTCAAGCCTGAACTCACCCCTGGTGCTTAGTCCTTGTTACCCTGATGGACACTGTATTAGGGAACTGCTGGTTCTAGGACCTGGGCTGTTTGGGGAAAAGTTGTTCTGACAAAAGTTAAACCAAATTTCTGTCCATTCCAGGAATGGCAGTGGAAGACATGGTTGCAGCCAAACTAGTATATGATTCCTGGTCATCCGGTAAATAAAACAAAGGAACTTGGGTCAAGTGGATGCTACAGCTCAAAGGGTGTTAACACTAGTTGTCTCACAATCTTTTCATAATCTCTAGATTAAAAGAAGGGTTCTAGCCCAGTGATCTGTAGTTTTATGCATACTGTGTCTTACCTTAAATAATGAGATCCTCTTTTGTGTTTGTAGTTAGAAAACAAAACTAAGTGGTCGTTCTGTGTCATGCCAGATTATACTAGCTCTCCCTTTGCCCTGTATTTCACTACCTTTTGTAATTCCCTGAAATAAAGCTTTTTCCAATTCTGTGGGTTTTGTTTTGGTAACTTCTATCCTTCACAGCAAGGAAAGTGAGGGGATCAAGTGCTCGTGTTCACTCCCTGAAGGCTCTCCAGTGGCTGTAGTTAATTTTTTTCTATTTTATTAATCGAGATACAATTTACATACCATAAGTCCACATTTTGAAGTGGTGGATATAATTCAGTGTTATTAGTATATTCACAGGGTCATGCAACCATCACCACTGTCTAATTTCAGAACATTTTCATCACTCCAAAAAGAAACCCAGTACCCATTAGCAGTTGCTTCCCATTTGTCTCAGCTCCCAGCAATCTACTAATCTACTTTCTGTTTTTATGGATTTGCCTTTTCTGAACTTTTGTATACATGGAATTATATATCATGTAGTCTTTTGCTTCTGGCTTCTTATTGTTGAAATTTCAAGGAACACAGAGCTTTCTCTATTGCTCAGAACTCCTTTGGTCACAATCGATAGAGAACACAACCCAAACTACCTTAAATTGAATGAATGAGTGAGGGATAGAATTTATTGGCTCTTGTAATTAAGAAGTATACAGGTAACTGATTTCAGCTATAGCTGTATCCAAGGGTTCCAATTGTTATCAGGATCAGGGCCCAGTCTTGCTCCTCTGTTCCTTGGCTCTATTTTCTTCAGTGTTGGATCCATCATCAAGTAAGATCTCCCCTGATAGTGGCAGGATAGGTACCAACAGCTCTTGAATCATAGCCTGTCCTCTTCAGCAATCCTAGAAGAAATAGACATTCTCTTCCTTAACAGTTGAAAGTCTCAGAATGGAGACACACTGGACCGTCTAGGGCCTATGCCCATATACATAACATAGTGGCTAAAGGAAATGAAATACTCTGGCCAGGTCAGATCCAGGTGACTATCATCCCCTGGGGGATCTGCTTCCCCTGTTATCCAGGCCTGGGTCACATGCCCCCACCTTGAATTCAGCAGTACAATCAGCCCATCCGACCGCATAAGCTAACAAAAGGAAAGGAGTCTCTTACCAAAAAGAGGGAAGGCTGTATACTGGGTAGGCAAAATTTATAGATAGCCACTGCAGTGTCAGCGCTGAAAATGCTGTTAAGAATCATCTAGCCCAGCCTCTTCAGCTTACAGATGGGGAAGCTGAGGTGCAGGGGTGCTTTTCTCAGGTCCCCTGAATCACTAACAGAGCTGTGTTGTCCATGTCCTGCCAAAGACCCATTCAAATTCTCCCTCTCCAAGGCTTGCCTAGGCTGATGCTAAGTCAGCAGAAAGAAAAGCATATTATGTTGCTTTGTTTTCTTACCCAAATTCCTCCTGGCAGGTCCTCTTCATGCTCTATGTGACTTAGCCAAAAGTTTGGCATGTCAGCCAGCTTGTCTAGCCTTTGCGCTAAAACAAAATACCCACATGATCTACTCTGCACACCTCAAGTGACTATGGAATCTTTGGGGGGATCTTAATGGTCACAACTCTAAGGAATGTGTAAAGAGGGTGTCTGATAACAAGATTACCAAAAACACCTTAATTCATTCATAGATTTCTTCTTTCATTTTTAGGTGTCCCTACAATAATTCGTGCTAGGCTGCTAACAGAAAAAAATAGTCCTCACCCCAAAGAGCACAGATAACTCTCCCCAGCTATTTAGAGTTAGGGCAGGAAATGGATCTAGAATAGACTGTGCAATAAGAAGTTTTTTGCCTTTCAAGGTTATTCTTTTCCATTTCACATTGCCCATCCACCTCAAATGCTTGCTTTGTGAACTACTGAGGTCGACAAAAAACCCTAGAATCAACAGACCAGAGTAATCTGCATCCTGCCCTCAGCCTAGGCATCACATCCAGTTGTTTAGCAGTGTTCATTGATTATCTGCTGTGTGATGCATCAGCACTTGGTGAATATCAGTGAATATAAGACAGAGAAAATTTCCTGTCCTAAAGGACTTTACATTGTAGTAGAGCAGAACCTAGCTTCTCTGCTAGGGAAGTGGGCAGAGGAGAATTTCCAGGAGCTAGAACTCTTTAATTTGCCTCCTTTGCGCCTTCATATGTTAAGTTGTTGGTTTTGTTTAGTGACTAAGTCATGTCCAACTCTTTGCAACCCCATGGTCAGGGGCCCACCAGGCTCCTCTGTCCATTGGGTTTCCTAGGCAAGAATATTGGAGTAGGTTGCCATTCCCTTCTCCAGGCAATCTTCCTAGCACAAGGATTGAACTCAGGTTTCTGCATTGCAGGTAGATTCTTTACTGTCTGAGCCACCAGCAAAGCCCTAATATATAAGAGCCAAAGTAATTCTGTTTGGTTCTTACACTTTAAACCAATTTGGCAATAATCACTGATATAGAATTTACCCTTTAAGTGGAACAGGAGTAACTCATAGAAAGGTAGATGAACCTATGGAGTCTATAAGCTGGAATACTTTAATAAAAATATAATGCAACCATTTTGGGGGGGAAAATACCTAACAACCCATGTTAGCCTCACTGTTTTATGTTATTAACTGTTATTACATAAAAGGATTATGTTTGCACCTTCCTTTTTTTTATTCAGCAATTTAACTGAAGTTTTATGTGAGGTTTTAAAATCTACATGTTCTTCAAATTCATATCCCTTTTCTCATCACAGAATTCATGTAAACTCCAATGGAATTTTCCTGGTGATAGCTTCCAGTCCTGCTGGGCAAACATCCTCTTCCCATATTTCTGAGCAAATTGTTACCTCTCCAGTAGGGCAACATGGAAAAATTTCAATTAGAAACAATCAAATCCCATGAAGCAAGACTAAATCCTATAATGTTGAATTCCAGTAACATTTTTGCTGGCCTATCTTTTCTCATTTTCCCTAAGAGTACTTTTCTATTTCCTATTCTGTCTTCCAAGTACCAAAGCTGGTTTCCAGCTCAAAATTCTTTGTACCACCCCCATGCCACCTCTCATTTGCTATAATACATCATCAAGCTTTCTATATTATTTTTAACCTCTGACAGTGATATACAAAGCACTGCTGTAAAGCATCCTTTTTTGCTAACAGTAGAACTCCCCTAGTGGTTTATATTTCTCTTATATCCTAACAGTGTCTCATCGGGTAGATTCTGGCATCTACTTGGAGAGAGGATCCTGGACTCTACAATAATGAAATACTAATAGAGCAGGACTCAGACACTACTACTTTTTTTGAATGCCTTCTAAAATTGCTTTCATGTACATTATTTCATGTACAATTGCAGTTTATTCCAGAACAATGCAATGTGATATTTGTAAACATAGTAATCCTGTAGTGTAACATATTTATTCAGTGACTGACAACTTTCAGTCCATTGATTGAAGAAGAATGTACCAGTTGTTCATCAGATTTAAGCATTTGTATCCTCCATGGTTCCTCTTGAAATAACACAAACAGCTGTGAATAAGGAAGCATGCTGAAGCTATATCTATGTTATACATGTAATCAGTGGTAAATTTCATTTAATGCATGTCTGGCTATAAAAATCCAGTGAAGCTTAACTATTCAAGTAGGGTTTCATCTTGAATTTGAGATTACCATTCAAATAACAGCAGCAGTGTTAGTGTTGACAGTTTATATTGTAGAACCTACATGTATTCAGATGTGCAGAAATGGTGATAGACAACAGTAAATAAGATATGTATATAATAACCATACAAAAATTCAACTTTTACAATTGAATTTTCCCAACAAAGAACCTAGATTTCTTTTTCCTTTTTAAGTTTCAAGAGGCACTTAGGCTTAGGAAAAAATCATCTAATCACCTAAAAATCATCTAATCTTCTTTTCTGCATTATTATTTTCCACTCCCTGTCTCTCTTGTCTTAAGGACGATCTTATTCTCCTAAGACTGCTGTAACAAAATATCACAGACTGGGTGGCTTAAACAACAGAACTTTATTTTCTTATAGCTCTGGAGGCTGGAAGTCCAAGGTAAAAGAGTTAAAAAGTTTGGTTTCTCTTGAGGCTTCCTTTTGTGGCTTTCAGATAACTGCCTTCTTGCTTTATCTTCACATGGCCTATTCTTTCTCTTCACACGGCGATGCAAGCACATCACCAGTGTGTCTACCTCTTCACAGGATGACTGGAGTTAGAATCCCTAGACTCAAGATCAGAACTTAAGCATATAAATTTTGGAAGGACAAAATTTAGTCCATACAGGTACCGTACATTCTATTTCATCTCTCTCTCTACCTAACATTCTCTCTGTTCCCAAGTAGGAATGTTACAGACCCATTTCTATTACTTGTAAACATGTAAACATCTACTGATTGGGGTTAGACACATTCAAGTTGGGCATCAAGCCACAGGCCAATGGAGGAATTTTAGTTTCCATCAACAGGTAAAGGAGCTAAGGATCAGAAATTAGGCAGCAGCTAGTGTGATAGGAGACTATAATTTTAAGTTCAGAGTTAGGAAATAAAGTCTTTTCTATTCTCTGTCATCCATTCAATCCTTTCTATATTCAAAAATATAAAAAAGATAATTGAAGAGAAATGTCATTTCTTTATTCCCATTTCTTACCTCCTTGAGTGGTTTATATGAATTTAGGTACAGAGTATTTCTCAGAATAGAATTTGGGCTTCTCTCTTAGGTGGATGCCTCCAAAACCCTAGAAATCCAGTAGTCTGGTATTGGGTATAGAGTAGGTACTGCCTGGAATATCTCCAGTGGGTCACAGCATCACCCCCACCTCTACAGACTCACCTCATTGACCCAACACTCCATCAGAGGTTGGTGTCAACCAACTGCCCAGGCTGTTGTAGCACCTGCTTCCTTCTATTTATGGCATTAAGAACTTTCTTCCTGGGACCCAGCTGCATGTGTATGCTCTGAAGGTCCTCATCAGAGCAAAGCAGCAGAGCTTCCAGATCAATTTGCTCTCTCATGAAAATAGGAAGGAATTCTTCCAAGTAGTGGGACTGCAAAAACACTTCCAGGGAAGTAGCATCAACCACATCTTCCTCCCATTCCACTTCATCCTCATCCCAAGGCAGATCACCCTCATGGTTGTTTTCCTCTCCGTCTTCATCAGCCTCAGCTTCTCCTTGTCTCTGAAACAATTCACTGGGCATTGTAAACCCCAGCTCTCTCCTGCTGTCTGAGATGTCTTCAGGGCTGAATATTCTATTCCTTCCAAAAACAACATTTCCTAGACCTGGACGGTTGAGAATGGATTCGTGTTGCATACAGCTGTCCCCTTTTGCAGAGAACTGGAGCTTCTCTATGAAGTCCCCTGAGAATTCATCTTCCTCATCCTCTCTGAACACTTCCATCACATTCTTCTGTCCACTTCTGCTCTCATTCCCTAACTGCTCTGCTGTATCTTTGTTCTTCTTGAACTTAAGCTTAAGGGTATCTTTAATACCCTTAGACAGTGACCCAAATGTGTTAGAAGCAGAAGCATTTGACAGGAGTGACCTAGAGAAAGTTCCCTTGGCAGAAGAAAGAGTCCCAGATTCCTCCTTGCTGTATGTGCGGGCCATCTTATTTTGGTGCTTCTCCTGGAGCCTCTCACACTCTTTGATCTGCTTCTTGACATTCTTCTGAGCCTGCTCCTTCTGCCTGGTGACTTTCTTGGGGTTCATGATGTTCTGGGCAGTGGCAGCCTTATCCAGAAGAGCGACACATTCATTCTGCTCTCTGCTGGCAGCAGCATCCAGTGGAGACTGTAAGTCATTGTCAAGAGCAAAGATGTTGGCACCAAAGTTGATCAGGAACGAGACGCAGTGGGCATGACCGTTGGAGGCTGCATAATGTAAAGGAGTATTTCCCCAGATGTCACATCTATTAGGATCCCCTCTAGAAGAGAAAATATAAACAATACATACTGATTTTTTCTCTGAAGATAAGGTCTAAGAAAGAAAAAAATAAAATAAAGAACAAAATGCAAGTTAATCTTGCCTTGACATTGTTACAAGATAACTTCGAAAGCCCAGGTATGTCACATTTAGGCATCACGTGGCCAGAAACAACCCATATCTACACTGTATCTCATTTTTAGAAGCAAAAAAGCTTTCTAAGAAACTCCCAAAATGAGTAACTTTCATGTCTTATTGGCCAGAATCGGGTCACATACCTAGGAGAAAGAAAATAGAGCTACCTTCTTTATCTAAGATCAATTAGATGTTTCCCCTAGATAGGATTACCCCATGCTATGCTGGTAAATGTTAACAACCATCTCATTAAGGGAAAAGAATCAAACACTGATTTATATAGCATGTGCCAATCTCTGTGGTGTAAATACACCACCACAACACATTTTAAGCACTAATATGACATTACTGAACACAGAATTTGGAAGAGAGGCATAGTAGCTATTGATTATAAATTATTCCCACCACATAGATATTTAATAGATGTGTGCAATCTTAAGAGCAAAGATAATAGTAAAATGTGGTAAAATAATTAGAAGGGAATAAGTTTTGAGTATTACCTTTTTAATATAATATATTAAATTTAAGTTTATATAATTTTATCTTTAATAATGAATTGTTTATCTGATTCAGACTTCCTAAAAACTTAGCAATCATCTCTCCTGAGCTTGTTAGATACAGCTGGTTCTGAAACCATATCCTGTACCTTAAAGGATCAAGGTTCATAAGGTAGAAACAAGATAGAAACAAAAATGATAGCATCAAGAACACCAAACCTGTTTCACAGAGTACCAGGGGAAACCACAGATGTGGAAACAACTTGCAGAAAGCCCTTCCAACTGAGCATGAGCATCACACAGACGCCCTGAGGACTTGAATGACTGATAGTGCACTCTGGATATCACAGACTGAAAACCCATTACATGTTACGTACTGGACCCTTTCACCTCTAAAACTGCACATGTAACCCATGAAGAGGCATGAAGGACTGTCCAGCCTTCACTCTTGAAACTTACATTGAAACTTACACTTACTTTCCATCATTTGTTTCTAAGCAGCCTCCCCCTCTTTCTCCTTACTTCCACAGTAAATACCTCATTCAAAAGCCAATCAAGGAGATGAATCTAAAACAGTGCCTCTTGTCTCCTTGTTTTCCACCCTTCAACAAAACCTTTTCTCTCTACAAAGACCATTGCCTTGGTCTTTCCATTGCACAGTGGGCAACAAACCCACTTGCTCAGTTACAGTTCCAGCACACAACTGTTACCCTCCTCTGAGTCATAGGTAAGGGAATAAATAACAACAAAACTGGTTTTCCAACAGCAAGAAAGAAAAGAGGAATGGATGTTGGGCAGGAAGCAGTGTCTAATACAACTAATATTTGTACAAAGGGTCTATTGATTCCTCACTTTACTTTCACGTAATAATGATTGGTTTGGGCGTCCCTAATGGCTCAGATGTAAAAGAATCTGCCTATAATGCAGGAGACCCTGATTTGATCCTTGGGTTGGGAAGATCCCCTGGAGAAGGGAATGGCTACCCACTCCAGTATTCTTGCCTGGAGAATTCCATGGATAGAGGAGCCTGGTGGGCTATAGTCCATGGGGTTGCAGAGTCGTACATGACTGAGTGACTAACACTACAATGGTTTAAGGTAGAATTGGGGGCAATATTAGATAGCATTAAGGGTACATGGTAGGTAAAGAAGATTTGTGGAATGAATGTCTACTAGAATCCTGCCCCAGGCTAAATCACCACCCCTTGCCCTTCTCCTGTGAGAACTTAAGTTACAAACAAGCATAAACGAAAAGTAATAAGTTACTGTTAACTATGGCTCTGACCCCCAGCCACTGTTGAGAACTCTGATAATACAGGTACTAAAGGGCACCTTCCCTTGCCCTAGTCCAGACTCCAAAATCAGGATCTCTGCAACCTTTGGCCAGGCTAGCCCCATGGGATGGCAGGAGAGAGAGTCTGAGAAAGTGTTTAACATTCCTGGCAGCAGGTGAAACAGGAGAAAAGGTCTATGCCCTTGCAACTGGCATGTTAATAGACTGTGTCCTTCTGTTCCTTGCTATTTAAAGTTTGGTCCATAGACCAGCAGCAGTAACATCACCTTCAAATTTGTTGGAAACGCAGAATCTTGGACCTCATCCCAGACTTCCTGAATCAGAATCTGAAGTTTAACAAGATCCCCAAGTTAAGTTCACTGCAGGTTAAGACCTGCACTAGTTAAGGTGACCCAACCAGTGTCCTATAATTTAGTGAATCAGATTTGTATTATAATTCTTCCATGGGAAACTTTGGTTTCTTCATGCTTGTTTGTTACAAAGCACTTACACATTCACTGCCCCCACCACCACTACCACCAATCACAATCTTTCTCTTAAAAAAGAAAAAGAAGAACAACTCTCAGAGGGGTAAATAAGACCAAGCACTCAGTTGATTTGCCCACCAGTTCACTGCAGTACACTTTGGATCAGGCCTGCCTGCATGTCTAATGGTCTCCAACACAATATGGTCTTACGTTAACTCACCTCAGCTTTACATTTTATCTACAATGAGACCTCAAGTTCAATTTTTCTAGGACTCATTGTCCTCATCTATAAATTGAGGATAATATTACCTACTCATTGAACTATAATATGAATAAAGTCAACATACATAAAGCGTTAGAAAAGTGCTTGGTACATAGTGAATACTAAATAAATTTTACCTGTTATCATTTCCTTTGACTCTAAACTCAAAACATTTAATTTCATATATTTTTTTCTTGTACCCATTCTGGTAAACTCCTGCAACACTACAATAACTCTTCTGGCCTTTCAACATTTATAATCTTAATTTTTCAAGTACACCCTGCCCTGTTTAGATAATATGTCTCAGAGGGCAAAACCCGTGTGTTTTGTCCTTTGTATGGTATCTTCTGTATCTCCTAGCAGATGTCTCAAACACAACCTAAAGAAGCCAAGATGTGATGTAACTAACTTAATGGGGCCACGTTTTTTTTTTTTTTTCCCAACAAAGTCATAGTTAAGTTCAAGCTCCATCTAAAAAGAACAAGCATTGTTCAGCTGTGTCTAATTGCCATCCTGAATGAAAGCAGACACAATATTGCCAGAGCTTCCATTCTCCAAACAAAACTAGAAATCCAGAATTTCAGGTGAAGCTTTTTGATTTTTAAATGTTGGCTTACATTTAAGAGAAAATTACAGTGAGGTCCAAATTAAACATGCTTGTGGGCTAGAGCCAGCCATAAGGTGACAGTTGGCAACTTCCTTCTGAGGAGAGAGAACAGGGAGTGTAAGCAGATGCACATATAGGTGATATTACATATTTGGGATACCAGAAATATACTCAGTGTGGCCAGAGATACAGGAAGGGAAATAAGTTCAAAAAGGAAGGAAAGAAAATGAAATTGAATCTAAGCAAAGCAAGTATTAAATAACATGGTTCTGTTGCACAACCCTTTTCAAAAGGGGTCTAGTCAGTCTGCCTGATTTAGTTGTCTTGGATCAAAAGAGACCTCTTTCAACCTTAAAATAGTTGTGTATCTTAGGGAAGCACAGTACCCTCAAAGATGGAATTTCACTTTTCATTTATTTTAACCAAACACCACATTCAAAAGACTTCAAAGAGAGGTTGTAAAACATCTAAGACATTACTGCAAATATAAACATATGGGTTAAATTTGCCTGATATTAGATTGGGTAAGTTAAAAAAGAAATTATTGAGAGGAATGGGTTTGGGTAAGGATGTTACAAGTATAAAGAGGTTGGATTAAATCCACATGCTTCAGGTCATAAAAGAGTGGAATTTTCCCCACCCAAGGGAACTTAAATGATCCTTCAAAAATGGGAAGAACATGAAGAAAACCTGAGGTGACCCTTAAAGATTGTTCCTCTCTTAAGAAACACAAAATTCCAAATTTAAAGATGAACCTGTCAGTAAGCTGATTCATGAGTTGCCCTGGAACATTTAAGCTATTTCCACTTGCAGAAATTCTATTTACAGACAACTTTCCAAATTGATATACTACTTAAATTAAAATTTTTTCTATTGACAATTTGGGGGTTCTTCTTAACTCTGTCTTTCAATCTCTGGTGTCCTTCACATTTTTTGATAGAACCATTACACATCCCTATCCAGGTATTCAAAAACTCATCCCCCTCATTTGTTGATCTGAATCCAATATTGATGTCATATTGTTTCTGTGGTCTAAATTCATAAAATTTTTATTTGATTTTTTTTCTATCCCTTTTTTCCCCCAAAGAGAAACTCAATGACAAGATTTTAAGTAATCATATTTTGCCCTTGCTTTTGGTAGATTAGTACACTTTGGAAATAATTTTTAAACCTGGATTTTTATTATTGTTGCAAAATAGGCAATTTTCTTTTATTAAATTACTCTAAGCATCTGTTGCATTTCAATTTCTCCTTTTGAAGTTGATTTGATTTTTTCTGGAGTTGTTCTCAGAAAAAAAATCACTTTTTCAAAAAATGTTTTTCTACATAAGAAGGAATATTTAGAGTCATTAGTAATCAAATAAATGCAATTGAAAGTAATATACCACCATCCATTTGCCTATCAGATAGGCAACAAATAAAAAGAATAATAATACTCAGTTTTGTCAGGAGTGTGAGGAAATGAATGCTGGAGGAAGCATAGAGTGATTCAAATTTCCTGGCACAGTATGTGCCAAAAGACTGTAAAACATAGTGCTCCTTTGAATCAACAATTCTGCTTTAAAGAATTTATCCTGAGGAAATATCAAACACTTGTACAAACATGGGTCATCAAGGATGCTCATTCCATCTTATACAAAAACTGGGTTCAAATTAAATGTCATGAACAAATAAATGATTAAATAATTGTAATGAAACTATAAAGTAGGATACCATATAGCCACTGAAAATAATGTCATGGATCTCTCCTTTTAACTGCAGATGGTCAATACTGTATTATTAAATAATTAGAAATATAATCCAGAAGAGTTTGTATACTGTGATTGCCTTTGTGTGTGTGTGTGTGTGTGTGTGTGATTGCCTTTTTAAGGGCTGAACATAGGTATATTTAAGTGTATGTTCTTAAAGGGAAACATCTGAAGGAATATATACCCAAATGTTAATGACTGTGAGAATTCATGTGATTTTTGCTTTATTAAGCATATTTTCCAATACAATATGAAATGTTACAAGAAGTTTGTATTCCTTTGAGAATCAGACAGGAAAAAAATTATTTTCATTTTAGAAAATGAAACTTTAAAAAACCCATGCATGTTTTAAAAGCAAAATTAAATTCTGTATAACTGAGGCCATCTTCCCAATGTAAAACATGTAATTATTGCTTTCCATCTTTAAAAGTAAAAAAGGAAGAAAAACAGTTTTTAACAAAGCCAGAGTTTGGATATTATTGCCTGCCACATGATCCATAATTCAATCAGGTAGAGACAGAAAGACAGTAAAATCATCAGACTGCAGTAGACCTCAATAACTGATTAACATCTAAATTCCATTTTTGATTGGTTTTAGTTTTTAGCCCCCTTAAATGTAATGGGCATTTTGTTCTCACACAAGTGCTTAAAGATTGGCTATGATCAAAATCTGCCTGCAATGCAGAAGACCCAGTTTTGTGCCCTGAGTTGGGAAGATCCCCTGGAGAAGGAAATGGCAACTCACTCCAGTATTCTTGCCTGGAGAATTCTATGGACACAGGAGCCTGGTGGGTTACAGCCTATGGGGTCGCAAAAAGTCAGACACAGCTGAGTGAATAGCACACACATTCAGTGATCAAAATGGGTGGTGACCTGTGAAAACCTTTTTATATAAGACGTTTTTATAAGTTTATACCACGCCAACTTAACAGATCTTAAATGCTTCTGGAGAGAAGGAAAAAAATCTGGGATGTATTAGTACTGATCCAGAAGACAAGAGTTGAGAAGGAAGGACTAACCAGGGTTAGAATGCTGATGCTCATAATCAGTTTTTAATAAATACCAAGCAATGGACTGGATTTTGACATTATATTGAGAGAAATTACCATGCCAAATAAATACATAAAGAGTAGATTATATAACAAAATGCTTAGGGACAAATGACTAGCCACTTGGAGAAGACATAGATCACACTCTCAAATCTTAAATCAAACAAATAAAATATGAGTTATTTAAAATAAAAAAAACTACAGTACTAAAGATGTGTCAATATTTAGGCATGACCTCAAAGTTGGAATTACATAGTAAAATTGATAGACTTAAGTACATAAATATATCTATTTAAATTTATATTTTCACTGATATTAAATATCTGATGTCAAAAATATGAATTATGATTTGTGAAAATATTTGGAAATACAGTGACAAAGGCTGATATTCTAACTTTAAAAAATCAATGAGAAATGTTGAAGACTCCAATATATAAGTAGGACAAGGTTATAAATACTTAGCTCACAAAAGTGGAAATACAATGACTTCAAAATATAAAAAAATTTTCAACCCTGCCAGTAACCAAAGAACATTAATATATTGTGCATTGATATATCATTTCAAACCTACAATGTTGACAGAAATGGGTGCTCACTTTCTGAAGAGTAATTTGTCAATAGACACCAAAAAAGTCTTTAAATGGTATACGTGCCAACTGATCCAGAAATTTCACTTTGAAGAATTTGTTCTCAAGAAAACACGAGCAAAGATTTATGTACAAGGATAATTATCACAGCACTATTTAAACCATGGGAAATAAGTTAATTGTCCAAAAGAGAGATTGACTAAGAAATATATTTATATACTATATTCATTAACTAGAATACTAAGAAGTTCCTGAAAATTAAACTGTAAAAGAATATATGCTGACATGGAAAAAATGTTTATGATATATTGAGTTGTAAAAAACAAAACAAAACTGTATACCACACAAAAAGTGTTTACTTAGTATACTATTTCATGTATATGTACAAATAGGCATGCATAATTATTTATATATAATATATACATTTTAATATATGTATGCATATATTTGTGGGTGCTATATATATTTTATACACACTATATATTTGACATAACAGGATATCTTATTCTTTATAATCTGTGTGTGTACATATAGTTTAATTTGGGGGGCTTAGTTTATGTTAATTTTGTCATAAGTAAAGACCATAGTACAATTTGTATAAGAAAATGTTTCAGGCTTACAAAGAGAGAGAGAGAGCGTAGGAGAACATCTAAGCCTTCTCATTTAAATTGGACCTTAAAATGGCAAAGGGTTTTCAGCACTGGTTGTGAAATTGTAACTGACATCTTGTACTTCCTGCAGAGGTGATATACTTTAAGTAGGTGAAGAAAGTTTGGGAGAAGAGGAAAGATGATGCAGTGTTACAATCTGGAAGAGTTTAGCTGAAAGGGTCGGGCCTAGAGGGTGATGTCTAGAAAAACGGATGTTAAAAGGAATGAGGTACAGCAGCTCCACTCACTTCCTCATTTATAGTCTTCAACTCAGGAACTCTTTCCACCTTTGGTTCTTTAACTCCTTAAAGTGCCTCTCACTTCAATAAAGGATGCCAACATCCAACATCCTGTCAAAGCTCAAACTTGATCCTCCTCTTCCTTCTACCCACTGAGCGTTCAGTCAGTTATGACCAATTCTACATCCAAATTGCCATCCATCCACATCTCTCTGTCCCCACTGCCGCTTTTCTAATCCAGTTCGCCCCTCATCTCAACCATCAAAACAGTCCCTGAACATTTTCTTTAACTGCTATACAACCGCCTGAGGAAAATTTTGTAAACAAAAAGCTACCAGGTGGCTCCCCTGCACAAACCCACCACAGTGCCTTTCCGTATCTTTAGGGGAAAGTTCAGTTCCTTAAAAGAGTCTACAAGACTCTTGTATCTGGTCTCCTTGCTTATAACTTGGCCTCTCCCCACTCAAGCCATATCCAGCCACACGTGACCTCTTCAGGGCCTAGAATACAGTGCTCTTCCTCAGGAGAAACACTTCCTTCCACCTTCATCTGGCCAACTCCTTATCATTCAAACTCCAGTTTAGGTGCTCAGGAAAACCTTCGCTCACTACCTAGATTGGGACACCTGTCTTATTTATTTAGTGTTCTCTCTTTACCCCTTTATAACATGTTCATAACATTTTCCTCTCTCAGATCTGATCACCACCTGAAGATGGGAAGAATCATATTTCTCTTGTTGATCTAGCAAAATGGCTGACACAGAGAAGATATAGGTATTAATAAATACATATGTCATATACTAATAGGTATAAATTCACTTGCCTCCTTTACTCACATTGTCTTTTTTTCTTTCTTTAGTCTTCTTGGAGTTATAGTTGTCAATAGTGACTAGCCCCTCCAGCAACAAGTAGAAGACAGGAGCTAGCTAATATCTGCTTTAGAACTTGAAGGAAGAGTATATGTACATGTATGTATTTGACAGCCAGAGTGGTAATTAAGATAGGCTGAAGGTCCCTTTTATAGCTTATAAAGCCAGAAATTTCATCTAAGAACCATGAGCTTGCACTTGGATTGAGTATTCTTTTTTAAGGCTATGAGATTTTAATGGCACAAATGAAAAAAAAATAAAAACCACATCATTTGTTCCAATTATACTTGACATCTTAAAACCAGGTAGATCACTGATCTTTTTTAAAGAGTCAAGCATTTACAAGTCATGGAAAGAAGTTTTCAAGCCACAGAATTCAAATATCTTACCCTCAAGGGAAATAATAGTGACTTAGAGTTCAGGATTTCTGTGTGTGGCTCATAAGGGATCAGCCACCCCGTGGTGCAGTTCTCAGTGTGGAAAGAGAATTTATCACTGGGAAATTTTCTCATTTCCTCTAAAAAGACAATTGTTACACAGACTAGAATGAGAGCAAAGTATTTTCACTAATTCCCTGCCTCCTGCTCCTGTCTGCAAAATCCTCCCATAAACAGTTTCCAGTCAAAACCATTGGGTTGAACTTACCCTCTGCTGCAGATTATTTCTAGGGCTTCCAAGTTCCCATGGTAGGCTGCTAGGAGCGTGGGGGTCATGCCATCTTCATCAGAAAGATTCAGATCTCTCTTGGTAGCCTCCTTCAGAAGTTCCAGGTAGCTATCACTAGCAGCTTGGTGATAGCGAGTGGACATTTTTCTGCTCTCCGAAGCTTTGCCAAATATCACTCTCCAGGCGGAACAGGATGTCAGTGAAGCAGCCTTCCTTCAAAGCTGGTTAATCAGTGACAAGAAACAGTGTCAGCCCAGGGCAAAGCTCACTCCAGCCTCCCTCCATGGAAAGCAGCCAGAAAGATTCACAGCACTGAACTTAGACCTTTTCTCTCTGGAATAGCCATGACATTGAAAATTGAGGACTGCTGTGTTCATCTTGAATGTCTTAAAAGAGACACATTTTTCTTGTCTCTTAACAAGTTTTGAATATAATATTGGTCATCTAGGCACAGAATGAAGAAAATAATTTCAAAACAACTCAGAACTAGGCTAGTTCATTGGAGGAGTCCATTTTTCTAAAGTGCTGTATTGAGGTATAATTTACACATTATGAAATTCATCCATTTTAAGTGCAAAATTCAATAATTGTTACTAAATTTAGAGTTGTGTAATTGTCACCATGAAACCAAGCAGGCCCCTGTCGGAACTTCCCAGAGACAAACCCTCTCCTTACCACTCCACTACCTCTTGTTTGTAGAAAAGCTGTAGCCTTCTAGGCCCTTTCCAAGTTCTAAAGAGCAAATTTAATCAGAGAAGTGAGAAAAGGTAGAAACAAAGAAAAAGTCAAGCAAAACAAAATAATAATTGTTTAGCCATAAAACAAAGTCAAGGATATCTAGTTCCTCCTTAATCCTTATAGATAATATCCTAAACAACATGCTTGAGCTATTTTGTAGACACTAAACTCCTCACCAGGTGGAAAAAGTTAACTGCATGCTGACCATCAACACATAGACTCCAAACTAGTTGGAACCAGAAGGTTGATGACTGAGATTTTCAAAATATCAACCTGTTACTTCACCAATAACCAATCAAGAACTGTGGATGAGCTGGTCACACACCCTGTGACCCTTTTCCTCACACTGTCTTTAAAAACCCTTCCCTGAAAGCCACTGTGAGTTTGGGTCTTTCAAGTAAAAGTTTTTGCTTGGCACCCTGCAATAAATGCTGCATTTTCCTTCACCACAACCTAGTGTCCGTGGATCGGCTTTGCCACACAGACAGTGAGCAGACCCAACTTCTGTTTGGTAACAACCATAATCCAGTTTTATCGTATATCTGTACCACCTCAAATATCCCTCATGCTAATTTGTAATCACTCTTCTTTCTCACTCCCAGCCTCAGGAAACCACAAATCTGTTTTCTGTCTCTATAGATTTGCTATTTGTAGGCATTTCATGTAAATGGAATCATACAATATATAGCCTTTTGTAGCGTCACATAAATTTTTGAGGTGCATGCATTTTACAGCGTGTAACATTATTTCCTTCCCTTTTATTTCTGAATAGTATTCTGCTATACTAATATACCAAATTTTCTTTATTCTTTCAACAGTTGATAGACATTTGAATTGTTTCCACATTTTGTTTTTATGAATACTGCTACAAGTTTTTGTGTGGACATATACTTTCACATATCTAAGGTATAAATCAATAAATGGGATTTCTCAATTATATGGCAATTTATATTTAACTTTTTAAGAAATTGACAAACTGTTTTCCAAAGTGCCTATATAGATTTTCATTTCCACCAGCAATGTATGAAACTGTTCAGTTCAGTCGCTCAGTCGTGTCTGACTCTTTGTGACCCCATGGACTGCAGCACATCAGACTTCCCTGTCCATCACCAACTCCTGGAGCTTGCTCAAACTCTTGTGCATGAAGTCAGTGATGCCATTCAATTATCTCATCCTCCATCATCCCCTTCTCCTCCTGCCTTCAATCTTTCCCAGCATGAGGGTCTTTTAAATAAGTCAGTTCTTTACATCAGGGGGCCAAAGTATTAGAGCTACAGCTTCAGCATCAGTCCTTCCAATGAATATTCAAGATTGATTTCCTTTAGGATTGACTGGTTTGATCACCTTGCAGTCCAAGAGACTCTCAAGAGTCTTCTCCAACACCACAGTTCAAAAGCATCAATTCTTCAGTGCTCAGCTTTCTTTATGGTCCATCTCTCACATCTATACATGACTACTGGAAAAACCATAGCTTTGACTATACAGACATTTGTCAGCAAAGTATGTCTGCTTTTTAATATGCTATTGAGGTTGGTCATAGCTTTTCTTCCAAGGAGCAGGTATCTTTTAATTTCATGGCTGCAGTCACCATCTGCAGTGATTTTGGAGCCCAAGAAAATAAAATGTGTCACTGTTTTCATTGTTTCCCCATCTATTTGCCATGAAGTGATGGAACCGGATGCCATGATCTTCGTTTTTTGAATGTTGAGTTTTAAGACAGCTTTTTCACTCTCCTCTTTCACCTTCATCAAGAGGCTTTTTAGTTCCTCTTCACTTTCTGCCATAAGGGTAGTGTTATCTGCATATCTGAGGTTATTGATATTTCTCCCAGCAATCTTGATCCCAGCTTATGCTTCATCCAGCCCGGCATTTTGCATGACGTACTCTGCATATCAGTTAAGTAAGCATGGTGACAATATACAGCCTTGATGTACTCCTTTCCCAATTTGAAACCAGTCTGTTGTTTCATGTTTGGTTCTAACTATTGCTTCTTGACCTGCATGCAGATTTCTCAGGAGGCAGGTAAGTTGGTCTGGTAATCCCATCTCTTGAAGAATTTCCCACAGTTTGTTGTTATCTACACAGTCAAAGGCTTTGGTGTATGAGACTGTTAGGGAAATTGAAATGGAGAAAGTCTTGTTCAGTCTTCAGAAGCAGGAGAGCAGGCTTCTGACCTTGCTGCTGACCTGCCTGTACACTACCCAGACTCCATGCCTGCCTGCAAGCACGGAAACCCAGGCAGCCCTTTAGATAAGAAAGTAAGTGGCTCTTGGAATTCTTGAGCCCCTGGAGGTCTGGCCAACCAGAAACTCTTTGACTCACAAGATAAATAGCACTGTAAAAACGTTAAAGTAAAACAGGAACTGCATTTTAATGTGCAAACTGATGATGATATCAGTTTGCAACCTGGGATTATAAGCAGGAGCCCCCGAAAATGCAATTTGAAATCTCACCAGTGGAGTGGATACACTGCCCAAGGTCATTTCCTAACTGGGACTCCACATTGCTGTTTACGAGGGACTTCCCAGTGCTGTTTAATTCTGGATGTTGGTCTGTGCAATTTGGTGATGTATGTGCTGTTAATTCTCTCTATTGTTTCTATTGCTCTTATTTTAATGACTGTATATTGAAGTTAAGTCAAATAATATTCTATAAAAACTCAAATTGTTCATTTGTATGTAATGAGTGGTTTCTTTTGTTAACAAATCCTTTGAATCTAAAATGAAAGTAAAACTTTTGGCAAAACAGAGGCTTTAAGCTTTTTCATATCCGTACAGCCTTTATTATTTGCCTTTTCATTTAAAGTTATCTTACTGGATGTGAAATGGTACCACTGTTGTTTAAACTTTTTTTTTCTTAATAAGTAACAATGTTGATAATGTTTTAAGTGCTTATTTTTAAGCACTTAAGTATTTAAGTGCTATTTTACCTTAAAAAATTTTTTTATTAGGTTGTCTTATTATTATTGAATTATAAGAGTTCTTTATATGTCCTAGATAAAAATCCTTTATCAGATATAGTTTGAACTTAATGAAAATGAAAACAAACATTTCAAAATTTACAGGACACAATTAAAACAGAACTGGGAGAACTTTGCAGTTTTTAATGCTTATGTTACCAATAGAAAAGAAGAAAAATCTCAAATCATTAAACTTTTGCCTTATGGAAAGAAGGAAAAGAACAGAAAAATTAGTGTAAATAAAGAACATAATATAAAACCAAAACATGGTTCAAATATATCTGTAATCAAAGTAAGTGTAAAGAGGCCAAAGTCACCAATTAGAAGATTCAGCCATGTCTTATTTGTAATAGACACACCTAAAATATAAAATTGCAAAAAAAAAAAAAGTGAAAGCAAAAAAGGAAAAGTTATACCAAGAAAATACTAACAACAAATTGGTATAGCTATATATGTATCAGACAAAAAGTTAGTTTAAGCCAAACAATTACCAAGGATAAAGAGATAGTGATGAAAGGAAAAATTTATCAAGAAAATATGATAGTTCTAAACTTGTATGTACCAAGTAATATAGCCTCAAAATAGAAAAAACAAATATTAATAGAATTTAAAGAAAAAGAACAAATCTGCTATCATAGCAAGAGATTTTAACACACTCCCTTAATATAATATATCAATCAGACTTAAGATTAGGAAATGTACAAAAAAATTGAATACAATTAAAAAGCTTTATCTAACAAGCCTATATAGAACACTGTATTCAATAGAAAATGCATGTTCTTTAAAAGCACACTGAGAATATCTGTAACATTGCTATATAAAATAGAACCTAATAGAATCCATGCAGGCCTCAACAAACATCAAATAGTAGGTTTCATGTAGATCATATTCTCTGAAGACATTGAAATAAAATTAGAACCCATCATCTTTATACAACTGATTAACTGTTTACATGTTTTTTGTGATATAACTTTTCTATCATTGTCATCGTCTTGCATTGTATTTTTTCCTCTCTTTAATGCACTATAAATATTTCCCACGTTGTTACAAAATATCTAATATGCTTGGATAATAGTTGGTATTGATGTGAGGGAGGTATGTATTTGAAGTCTGTAACTGTTTATTCCTCATCTATTTTTGTTTAAGTCTTTATTCTGCTGCTGCTAAATCACTTCAGTCGTGTTCGACTCTGTGTGACCCCATAGATGGCAGCCCACCAGGCTCCCCCGCCCCTGGGATTCTCCAAGCAAGAACACTGGAGTGGGTTGCCATTTCCTTCTCCAATGCATGAAGTGAAAAGTGAAAGTGAAGTCACTCAGTCCGACTCTTCACAACCCCATGGACGGCAGCCTACCAGGCTCCTCCATCCATGGGATTTTCCAAGCAAGAGTACTGGTGTGGAGTCTTTATTCTAAGATAAATTAAAACCCACTCTGAAAAAGCAAAAGCTTTCATCTGCAAATCCTTACAATAGTTAGCTTTAAAGGTCAATATTTGTTTTTTTCTTTCTTTCTTTTCTTTTGGTTTCTATGAGAATAATGGAAGCTGTAGAAGCAAAACCTGGAAGGCAACATTATTTATTTGCTTTTTTAAAAAAGGAATCTTTTTTCATCCTAGAAAAAGTGAAATATTCAAACATGACTGTGGACCCTTTCAGAACAAGGTAACATTGTTTCTCTATCATTTTTGCCTGAGCCACTAAAATTTAGACACAATTGCATTCATTAACATACTTTAAAATAGAAAATCATATGTAACCTGAGAAAGGGCTTCTCAAAGATAAACAGATTAATAGAATACTCTGTTCTTCTATACAGTACTGTGTTCTATTCTATTCTACAGTAATAGAATGCTAAGTGCCAATCATAGAAGGAGTCTGCTGACAGATAAAGATCATGACGGTGATAATAATGATAAGAATGATGAGAAAAGAAGAAGAATAAGAATTAGGGTAGAAGCAAAGGAAGAGGAAATCAGAGCAATTATAAAGGAGAGGAATAAGGACTGCAAATGGAAGACAAAGAGGAAAAAGAAGAGTTTCTCAACTCCAGTAGTACTTATGACTTGGACTTAAACTCTTCCTATGAAATAGTAAAACAACTGAGATACACACACACACACTCATATATATATTTGTTGTTGTTGTTTAGTTGCTCAGTCACGTCCAACTCTTTGCAGCTCCATGGATTATAGCCTGCCAGGCCCTTTTCCCGTGGGATTTCTCAGGCAAGAATACTGGTGTGGGTTGCCATTTCCTTCTCCAGGGGATCTTCCTGACCCAGAGATATAACTTGGTTTTCGTGCATTAACAAGCATATTCTTTACCACTGAGCCCACCACCTATATATATAGGCTTCCCTTAGCACCCTTTGGCATTTCCCTAAGAAAACTTCCTAGAGAAGATTGGATGGGAAGGGAGAGGGAAAGCAGAAATAAATCTTTCTGAACTTGAAACTCCTCTTTACCTCATTCCTTAAAGAGGAGGTTGAGAAAGAGAGTTGAACTTGGAGCTAGATAGAGTCCATATGGTCTAATGCAAGTTATTCCATCTATTTGAGTCTCTATTTCTTTGTGGATAAAGTTGGAGGAAATTGTTCATGATCCTATCAATTCCTTACGAGGGGTTGGATAACTGTGTGGCAATTGTGACTTCTGACTATATTTTTCTTATGGAAATAAGTGTTTGAGTCTGTTCCAACAGTATGCTGCTATTCTCTAGGAAGGTCAGAGAAGACCTGCCATACATACAGAGATTTTGAAGATGAGACTTAAGTGGTGATGACCATTCCTTGTATTGTTCTTCTAACCAGCTAGTTAAGGCTCTCATCAACCTTCCTGTTGCAACAAACCCTGCTACCCACATCTCCCTATACCCCTGCAGTATTAGTATAGTATTAGTATAACTTGAGTGAAACGTCCTGCAAGTGACTTCTGTGTCACTGGTGGCTGCTTAGGTTCAGAGCAGTAGGCTCTATTTCCTTCTTTGTTTTTCTAAAACTCCAGAAACTTAACCTATTTCCAGGATCCCCAAGAATGTAATTCTGAGAGCCCTTCTGCCTAGATACCACTTCTTTTTGCCAAAGACTCGTAGGAAAACAGGGTTAATGAGCTTCCAGAGACAGCATTTGCAGAGATCCTCTCACCAGTGGGTCTCCTTTTCCCCACAGAGCAATGCCATTTTCAACTCTTCATTGCTGTGTTTATAATTTTGTGACCTCTCTTGTTTAATAGCAGCTACCTGATAGCTGAGTGGTCCGAACAGAAGTCCCATGTACCATGAAGGCAATCCTGGTCACATAGCCTTTGGATGGGGGATTTATTCAGGACTCTGATCTATCTATATAAGAGAATTGTATATGATCCTTTGCTCAGGGAGAGGAAAAGAAGAGAAAAAGACTAGTGCTAGGTAATACTTCCAGTCCACCGCAAGAAAAACCATGCCAGCAAAGTGGAAAACAATCTTCTCCTGTGTTCCGAAAAACCATTCACTGCTCTTTGGGAAAGAAATTCAACAGCTTGTGCAACCCATGTTTTTATTAATGAGATTGCCCCCTGAACCGCAAAGGATCTGGCTTTCAAAAGCACGCATTGTTTGCTCTTCAAAGCTATTCACATCTAATTACAGAGGAAATTCCCTTGTCTGGTAGGGAAGCACAATTTTTATGTAGTAAGGAAAATGAAAAGATCCAAGCAGAAAATTTACTTTTAACAAGATTACTTCATCTAATGAGTATCTGATTATAAATTCTATTGAAAATAAAAGCAATAATAGAAAGTAAATGAAAATAAAGGGGATTACAAAAGCCCTGTTTTTAGCCAGAAAACTTAGATGAATCAGGCAAGGGCAGAACCAGGCATCGTTAACACACAACTATATGTGTTGAATGGATTTATGATAAATATATCTGTTGCAGTAGAGACATTTTCATATGGATTATTAAGAAATGTCACTTACATGTATATTTTTTCTCTTCATCACAGTACTAAAACTGTTCAACCTATTTGATGTGGACTTTATTAAAAAGAGATTTCAACAACCCTGCTTTTCATTTAAACTCATAGGTAACTCAAAGTACAGAGAAACTTTCTTTCCCACACTGAAGACCATTGGTGGTGTTTTCCTTTGAAACATTGTTAAACACAAACATGAAGCAATCAAAAGAACCATTGTCTTCCCTTTTGCTTTTTCTTCTTCAAATGAAAGCATTTATGAAAATATTTAGGTGGATAAATGGAGTCTTGAAATTATAATGTCCCTGAAGTATTGATGGGGTTTAATTTATTCACATAAGTTTCAAGACATTCAAAGTCCTATTTTTTTTTTTTTGCCAGAAAAACAGACAGAGCTGTTATTGTACCATCTGGTCTGCATGAGGCATATCTTGGCATCCCTTAACTGCACATTTTATAAATGCTAAACTCCAGATGGCAATACATTGTAACAGTGGAGAGCTTTATAAAGGTTTCCAAAAAATAAATTCTTCAAAATGTGAATATTAGATACTCTAAGCAGAGGCTATGAATTTAAATTTCATACTTGGATTAAATGACTTTGTTAGCTGGACAAATTTCCTTTTATCTAATGCCTTTTCCCTTTCCTAATTAATTGTGGTTTTAAGAATTGAAAAGCTCAATCAACATAAATCATATGACCTGATTTCTCACCCAAAGTTTGAGTTCTATAAAAACTTCAGAAACAGTGGTCACTGGGAAACCTACATTAGCTGCCATTTTGTTTCAAGATAGCAGGATTATGACATAGGGGAGGTGTGTTATAGCAGTCTTAAAGCAGATTATCAAATAGCATTAAAACCATTTCTCAAAGCTGATAGTTAGACTGGGAAGACAGGAAAATGTGAATGTTGAGCATTGTACTGAAATAAAGCCAAAGTACAGTAATGGTTAAGAATATAGATTCTTAAGTCATAAAGGAAACTCTTCATTTAAAAAAATGTTTTTTCTCTGTCATCTGCATTTTTCTTTTCAAAAATAAGAACAATTGGGATCTGGAGTTTTCATCATCCTGTACCCAAGTGGCTCAGTGATAAACAATGTCTGCCAAGCAGGAGATGTAGGTTTGATCCCTGGGTCGGGAAGATTCCCTGAGAAGAAAATGGCAACCCACTCCAATATTCTTGCCTTGGAAGTTTCATGAACCAGAGGAGCATTGTGGGCTACAGTCCATGGGATCACAAAAGAGTTGTACACAACTTACCAACTAAACAACAACATACCTTACAACACAGTAAAAAGAACATATATCTTATAGTCACACAGAGTTTTATTTCAATCTGAGAGTTTATAGTGGTTCGCTAAGGCTGCCACCTGATGTGAACAGTCAAGTCACTGGAAAAGATTCTGATGCTGGGAAAGATTGACGGCAAAAGGAGAAGAGGGTGGCAGAGGATAAGATGGTTGGTTAGTATTACCAACTCAAAGGATATAAGTTTGAGCAAACTCCAGGAGATAGGGAGAGACAGGGAGGTCTGGTGTGCTGCAGTCCATGGGGTCACAAAGAGTCGGATACAACTTAGCAACAACAACAACAAAGGCTGCTATAAATAGTATCTCAAACTGGGTGGCTTAAATATCAGAATTTTTTTTCTTAGAGTTCTGGAAGATAGAAATCTGAGATCAAAGTGAGGGCAGAATTGGTTTCTTCTGAGGGCAATGAGGAAAAGATTTGTCCCAGGCCTCTGTCCTTGACTTATAAAAGGTCATCTTCCCCATGTCTTCACCTTGTCTTCCCTCTGTATATGTCTATGCCCAAATTCCTTCTTCTCATAAGGACACAAATCATATTGTATTAGGGCCTACCCTAAAGACCTCATTTTCAATTAATCATCTCTGTAAAGACCCTAGTTCCAAATACAATCACATTCTGTTGTACCTAGGCTTTTTTGGAGGGAGGCAGGGGAGCTTCAACTTTAATTCTTGTCATTTTCATTTGTATAAAATATCTTCTTCCATCCCCTTACTTTCAATCTATTTGTGTCCTTGGCCTAAAGTGGGTCTCTTCTAGGCAGCATATTGTAGCCTTGTTTTTTTTATCCAATCTGCTACTCTGGGTCTTTTGATTGGAGCATTTAGTCCGTTGGCTTTTAAGGTATTGATAGATATGTATTAATTTCCATTTTAAATGTTGTTTTCCTGTTGATTTTGTATTTCTTCTTTATCCCTTTGCTTTTCTGTTTTCCCTTTTGTGGTTTGATAATTTTCTTTTGTATTATATTATGCTTATGTTCTTTTTCTTTTGGTTTTCGTCAATCTATTGTATGTTTTTGATTTCCAATTACCCTGTTATTCAAGTATATTAACCTTCTGTGCTTCCTGTTCCTGGATATCTGTTGAATTTGAGAAGTTATCAGCCATCATTTCTTCAAATAACTTTTCAATTTTCTTTTTACTTTATTTTCCTTCTGGGATCCCTATTGTGTGTAGATTGGCACACTTTATATTCTCCCATAGGTCTCTTATTTTGCTTTCATTTTTTTCATTTGATTTTTCAGTCTGTTGTTCTGACTGGGTGATTGCCATTATTCTATCTTTCATATCATGTATTCATTCTTATGCATTATTCATTCTGCTATCATTGCTTTAGCTTAGCTTTACCTTGGTGAACGAATTCCCTAATTTTTCCTTTTACACTTTCTAGTTTCTTTTTATAGTGATCAGCATTTCTAATTCCTTCAGTATTTTCATTATCTCTTATTTTGAACTCATGTCTATTAGCCTGAAGAGATCTATTACATCATTTGTTTTTTCAGGAAAATCCTCTTGATCTTTTCATCGGGAGTGGCTCCTCTGCTCCTTTTAGTTATGTCTCTTGTTCCATGAGTTTAGGAGAAACAATTATATACTGTGGTCTTGGAGGGGCTTTTCTCTAGGGAGTGTCCCTGTGTCGTTTGTATGGATTTATTTTTTGGTGTGAAAGTTATTTTTAGTGTGTCTGCCTCCTGTCTCTTTCCTCAGCATTTGCTGGCCATTACCCCTTGATAGGAGGTGTTACTGGTGTTTTGGTGACCAGAGCCTGCACTAGACATTGAGCAGGGGCTCCTCTTTGCTATGTGGCTGTCACTACCCTGTCATGGGCCAGGCATGTTCCCTAGTTGTTGGAGTAGAAGCCTTCAGATCCATTTCTGAGCTGCGTTTCTGAGCTACAGTGTGAGGTAGGTGGAATTGCAGTGCTCCCACTGGAAGAGGAGCTGCTGAGTATTCCTCTGCCAGAGCTGTTAACCAGTGACAGTGCTCTGGTGTGTTATCTGTCACACATTTTGCAGGCTTACAAAGTGCACCACGGTTGGCACTGCCCTTGGCCCCATCTCATCTCTGGAAATGCTGGCAATGAGCCCTGGTATCTATCAGGTATTCTTTTTACAAGGCCACCGGCACAGATGCACTGAAGTCAGTTTCAAGAACTGCAGAAGCTGTGCACCTGGATCTGCTAGGAGCACAATGGAGGCAGCTTAGACCCTGGCCCAGTCCAGCCCCCAGGCGCGTGTGCCCACAAGTCCACAGCTGCTACGGCCAGAGCTGTCTCAGCCATGTGAGCACCCGCTGTCCACTCAGATATCCTGCAGGCACTGAATTTACAAAGCCAGGAGTGGAGGTGTAAATTTGCAGCTTGGGCAGCCAAGGGGAGATTTCAGCCTTGCATCCTAGGCCATGAAGGCCCTGGGACTCAGCTGTGGATTTTAGCCCTGACTGGCTGTGGGCAACCCACTGGCATCTGATCCCAGAGCCTCCTGAGGCAGCTGTGGGCTGTGGGATGGCCTGAGGTGGCAGCCATGGTACAGAAGGCTGCTGGGTTGGTGGCTGGGTTGTGAGAGCCCACCAAGGTGGTGCCTGGGGCAGGCTCTTCCAGAGTCCCTGGAGGCAGGGAGTAGCAAATGGAGAAAAAGGCTACCAAGGCAGCCTCACCTCTCCCTTTTTGTGTCACTCAACAATGGCACTTCAATCCTATAGTGGCCTGGGTTTCCTTCTCTACACAATCTCAGTTGCAGCCATGGCACACTCCAGTGCCTTCAGGCATCTCCATGCAGCCAGCAACACTCCTCTCTCCAGGAGTGTCCCCTACCCTAAGATTTAGCACCCAGCCCTCACGCAGCCCAGCAACATGTGTCTAAGGCTATAATGAGCAGGGTGTTGACACAAATGTTTGTGTAGGTCTCTCGCTATTCTGTCTGCCACAAACCAGTTGCTGTGCCCTTCTCTGAGCCTCTAAATTTCACTTTTTGTACACATCTCCCTGCAAGTGGGGAGGCTTCCCGGGGTACAGGAACCTTTCTCTTTATCAGCTCCCTTCCAAGGCCACAGTTCCCCTCCCACTTCCTCTTATTTTCCCTCTCATCCTACCCAGTTACATGGAGAGCTTTCTTGTCCTTTTCAGGTATTTGAAGTCTTCTGCCAGGGTTCTAGAGGGGTTCTGTAGGAATTGTTCCATTTGTAGATGTATTTTTGTTGTATTTGTGGAGGAGACGAGATCCAAATACTTCTAGCCCACCAGCTTGATGTAAATGGATTAAATGCTTCAACTAAGAGATATAAACTGGCTGAATGGATACCAAAACAAGATCCATATACATACTGTCTATAGGAGAACCACCTCAGACCTAGGGACACATACAGGCTGAAAGTGAGTATATGGAAAAAGATATTCCATGCAAATGAAAATCAAAAGAAAGCTGGAGTAGCAATACTCTTATCAGGCAAAACAGACTTTAAAATAAAGACTGTTACAAGAGATAAGAGTTTCCCAGGTAGTGCTAGTGTTAAAGAACCTGCCTGCCAATGCAGGAGACATAAGAGACGCAGGTTCAATCCCTGGATCGGGAAGATTCCTTGAAGGAGAGCATGGCAATCCACTCCAGTGTTCTTGCCTGGAGAATCCCTTGGACAGAGGAACAAAAAGTCAGGCATGACTGAAGTGACTCATGCACACACAAGAGATAAGGGACTCTCCATGAAGATCAAGGGATTGATCCAAGAAGAAGATATAACAACTGTAAATGTATATGCACCCAGCATAGGAGCACCTTGATATATAAGGCAAATTTAACAGACTCAAAAGGGGAAATTGGCAGTAACACAATAATAGTGAAAACTAGCACCCCTCTGATGATCTGTCTGGACAGATCATCCAGACAGAAGAGCAGTAAGGAAGCACAGGCCTTAAATGACACATTAAACCAGATGGATGTAATTGTATTTATAGAGCATTTAATCTGAAATCAGCCGAATACACATTCTTCTCAAGTATATGGAACACTCCCCAGGACAGATCACAAGTGGGTCACAAGGCAAACCTTGGTAAATTTAAGAAAATTGAAATCACTTCAAGCATCTTTTCCAGCCACAACACTATGAGATTAGAAATTAACTACAAGAAAAAATATAAAAAGCACAAACACATGGAGGCTAAACAATGTGCTACTAAGCAGACAACAGATCAGTGAAGAAAACAAAATGGAAATCAAAAAGTGTCTAGAGGAAAATGAAAACCAAACAAACAAAAAAATGACAAACCAAAAGCTATAGGACACTGGAAAAGCAGTTACAAGAGGGAAGTTTACAGAGCTATAACTATGTTTCAGGAAACAAGAAAAATCTCAAATAAACAACCTAACCCTACCCTAAAGCAACTAGAGAAAGAAGAACAAACAAAACTCAAAGTTAGCAGAAGGAAAGAAATTATGAAGATCAGAGTGGAAATAAATGGAATAGAGATGAAGAAAATGGTATAAAAGAATAATGGAACTAAAAGCAGTTCTTTGAAAAGATGAACAAAATTGATATGTGCTTATCCAGATTCATCATAGGAAAAAAAAGGAAGAGGACTCAAATTAATAAAAGGAAAAGTGGAAAAGGAGAAGTTACAATGAACACCTCAGAAATACAAAGAATCATAAGACTACTACAAGCAACTATTTGCCAATATAACGGAGAGTCTAGAAGAAACGGAGAAATTATTAGAAAGGTACAATCTTCCAAGACTGAACCAAGAAGAAATAGAAAATATGACCAGACTGATAAGTACTAAAATTGAAATGGTGATTAAAAACTTCCAACAGGCAAATGTCTATGACTAGATAGCTTCACATGCAAATTATATCAAGCATTAAGAGTTAATACCTATTCTTCTGAAACTCTCAAAAAATTTCAGAGAAAGAAACACTTCCAAACTCATTCTATGAGGCCACTATCACCCTGATGCCAAAACCAGATAAAGATATCACAAAAAAAGAAAGCTACAGGCCAATACCCCTGATGAAAATATAATCCAGCAATAACTCTTGGCATATATCCAGTGAAAGTGAAAGTGAAGTCACTCAGTCGTGTTCCACTCTTTGCGACCCGTGGACTGTAACCCACCAAGCTCCTCTGTCCATGGGATTCTCCAGGCAAGAATACTAGGTATTAACTATTCTTCTGAAACTCTCAAAAAATTTCAGAGAAAGAAACACTTCCAAACTCATTCTATGAGGCCACTATCACCCTGGTGCCAAAACCAGACAAAGATATCACACAAAAAAGAAAGCTACAGGCCAATACCCCTGATGAAAATATATCCAGAGAAAACCACAATTCAGCAAGATACATGCACCTCAGTGTTCACTGCAGCACTACTTACAATAGCCAGACATGGAAGCAACCTAAATATCATCAACAGAGGAATGGATAAAGAAGATATGATACATATATACAATGGAATATTACTCAGCCATTGAAAAGAATGAAATAATGCCACTTACAGCAACATGGGTGAACCTAGAGATTATTATACTAAGTAAAAGTAAATCAGAAAAAGACAAATATCATATGATATCACTTATATGTGGAATCTAAAAAAAAATGGTACAAATGAACTTATTTACAAAACAGAAACAGACTCACAGACTTTGAAAACAGACTTGTGGTTACAAAAAGGGAAAGGGGCGGGGGAGGGATAAATTAGGAGTTTGGGATTGACATACACATACTACTGTATATAAACTAGATAATCAACAAAGACCGACTCTGTAGCACAGAGAACTCTACTCAGTATTATATAATAACCTATACAGGAAAAGAAACTGAAAAAGAAACAATTTACGTATATGTATAACCGAATCACTTTGCTGTACACCTGAAACTAACACAATAGTGCAAATCAACTATATTCCTATATAAAATAAAAATTAAATTATCAATTAAAAATGAAAAGATACATGCATCCTATACCTGTGAACAGAGGAGCCTGGTGGGTCACAGTCCATGGAGTTGCAAAAGAGTCGTACATGATTTAATGACCGAAAACAAAACAACAACAACAAAAACAATACTCATAGCAGCACTGTTTACAATAGCCAAGACATGAAAACGATCTAAATGTTCAAGGAATGGATAAAGAAGATGTGACAGATATAATATTCAGTCATAAGAAATGAAATAATGTCTTTTGCAGGAACATGGATGGACCTAGAGATTATCATACTAAGCAAAGTAAGTCAAAAAGAGAAAGACAAATACCATACAATATTACCTATATATGAAATATAAAATATGATACAAATAAATGTATCTACAAAACAGAAGCAAACTCACAGACACAGAGAACAGACTTGTGGTTGTCGAGGGGGAAAAGGGTGGGAAGGGAAGGATTGGGAGTTTGGGATTAGCAGATGCAAACTATAGGATGGATAAACAATAAGATCCTACTGTATAGCACAGGGAACTATACTCAATATCCTGTGATAAATTACAATGGAAAAGAATATGAAAAAGAACATATATGTGTGTGTGTATGTGTGTGTATATATAACTGAATCACTTTGCTGTACAGCAGAAATTAACACAACATTGTAAATGAATTATGTTGTTGTTCAGTTACCCAGCTATGTTCGACTCTTTGCAGCCCCACGGACTGCAGCACACCAGACCTCCCTGTCCCTCACCATCTCCCGAAGATTGCTCAAGTTCATGTCTGTTGCATCGGTGATGCCATCCAACCGTCTCATTCTCTGATGCCCTCTTCTCCTTCTGCCCTCAATCTTTCCCAGCACCAGGGACTTTTCCAATGAGTTGGCTGTTCACATCAGGTGATCAAAATACTGGAACTTCAGCTTCAGCATCAGTCCTTCCAATGAGTATTCAGGGTTGGTTTCCCTTAAGATTGACTGGTTTGATCTCCTTGCTGTCCTTGGGACTCTCATGAGTCTTCTCCAGAACCCCAGTCCAAAGGCATCAATTCTTTGGCACTCTGCCTTCTTCATGGTCCAGCTCTGACAAACATACATAGCCTTGACTACGGGCCTTTGTCAGCAGAGTAATGTCTCTGTTTTTCAAGACCCTGCCTAGGTTTGTCATAGCTTTCCTGCCAAGTAGCAATCATCTTCTGATTTCATGGCTAGAGGCACCATCCACAGTGATTTCAGAGCCCAAGAAGAGGAAATCGGTCACTACTTCCAAGTTTTTCCCCTTCTATTTGTCATGAAGTAATGGGGTCAGATCTTAGTTTTTTTAATATTTAGTTCTAAGCTGACTCTTTCACTCTCCCCCTTCATCCTCATCAAGAGGCTCTTTAGTCCTTCTTCACTTTCTGCCATTAAAGGGGTATCATCCATATATCTGAGGTTGTTGATATTTCTCCTGCCTATCTTGATTCCAGCTCAGCACTTCTCATTTAGCCTGGCATTTCTCATGATGTGCTCAGTATATAGGTTAAATAAGCAGGGTGACAACAGACAGCCCTGTTATATCATACTTCAATAAAATATTAAAAATATTGTGGGGGACAAATTCATTCCATAACAGCTTACTACTTAGTAGCTAATCAGCTTGGGGGAAATTCACTTAAGGAGCCTTTATTTCCTTTTCTTATTCCTATCTTGAAGGTTATCCATCATTGTCTAGCATAGGACCTATACACAAAGGGCAAAAATGCCCTTCCCTCCTTCCTACAGTGACTTATTAGGGTTTCTGAGGACCATCTATTCTTTCCCAGTATTCTGTGTGAAATGTGAATGATAAAGGCATGGGTTTATAAAACCCTCCTGAGAACCAAAAGAGGAAGGGGTAGATTAGAAATTTAGTGAAAGGAGATTTAACAGAATTAAGGGTTACTTGAATAGACAACCCTTCAGGAAATAAGTGGAGCTTCAAACTATGTTGCCCTAATCAAGACCCAAATTCTATAGAGAGCTTGTTTGATAGCTTCAGTCTTGTGCCCACCCCTTGTCCAAAGGGTGATGGAAGCAGCTTGACTGGAAGTCTCAGTAAGATCGTATCTAATGAGAGAGTTCCCTGAAGCCCATCATGGTATCGCTACCAAAGGAAAAAGATCATTTGTGCTCACGCTTGGTCATGTCCAACTCTTTGTATCCTCATGGACTGTAGCCCACCAGGCTCCTCTGCCCATGGAATTTTTCAGGCAAGAATAATGGAGTGGATTGCCATTTCCTACTCCAGGGGATCTTCCTAACCAAGGAATTGAACCCATGTCTCTTGTGTCTCCTGAACTGGCAGACAGATTCTTTACCACTATGCCACCTGGGAAGTTAGAGAAAAGGATACCAGACAGAAAAGAACATACATCCGTGTATTTAAGTTTATTTAGTTATGCTTGGGTTTTATTTGTCACATACATAGCCATTTGGTATCTCCCATCAGAAAGCATAGCCCTTAAAGCCTGTCTCTGTCTGCACTTGTACAAATGTGTGTGTTGCCTCTTTTGAGACTCCACAGTTTTAGGGTTGCTCAGCACATGCTCTCTCAGAAAATACCTGCAATTCCATAATGTAAAACTGGGCTCATTTTGAAATAGGAATTCTAAATTGTAGTCACACACAACTATTGCCACAATCATGCTGCTTAACAAACCATCCAAAATCGAGTGGCTTAAAAGAATAAGCATTGATTTAACTCACAAGTCTCCAGTTAACTGGTCAATTCTTCTGTGCTCAGCTGACCTTGGCATGGCTCACTCATTCATCAGCAGTCAACTGGCAGGTCACCTGGGAAATGGTTGCTTTAGCATGGCTTCAGCTTAGATGTCAAGGCTATGGTTTTTCCAGTAGTCATATATGGATGTGAGAGTTGGACTATAAAGAAAGCTGGGCACAGAAGAATTGATGCTTTTGAACTGTGGTGTTGGAGAAGACTCTTGAGAGTCCCTTGGACTGCAAGGAGATCCAAGCAGTCCATCCTAAAGGAAATCAGTCCTGAATATTCATTGGAAGGACTGATGTTGAAGCTGAAACTCCAATACTTTGGCCACCTGATGTGAAGAACTGATTCATCTGAAAAGACCCTGATGCTGGGAATGATTGAAGGTGAGAGCAGAAGGGGATGACAAAGGATGAGATGGTTCGGTAGCTTCACTGACTCGATGGACATGAGTTTGAGTAAGCTCTGGGAGTTCATGATGGACAGGAAAGCCTGACGTACTTCAGTTCATGGGGTCGCAAATAATCGGACACGACTGAGCAACTGAACTGAACTAAACAGCTTAGATGACCTGTCTCTGCTCCTTGTGATTCTTTATCATCTGGGAGGCTACTCTGGGTTTATTCTCACAGTGAATGAAGAATGCTAAGAGAGAGTGCATATGTATATGGGCTTCAAAAGACCTAGCCTCAGAACTGGCGCACCATCATTTCCATCACATTCTATTGGCCAAAACAAGTCACAAAGTCAGTCAGATTCAGGAAGGAGGAAGAGCGAGGAGGACCAGGCTAACTGCAAAGCACCCTGCAAAGAATGGGAGTCCACGGAGGGGTGGAAGATTGGGACCTTTACAACTGACATACCACATCATCTTAAGAGCTTAAACATCTTATGTTCTATCAACTGGAGGGACTACACCATATTGCCAAGGAAATCTTTATCTCTGTGGTAACCATTATCCTAGCTACTAGGTATAGAGTAATCTGTAATATTTGTAATTATACAAGTTTTTATTTAGAACTTCTGAGACTTCTCTGTCATTCATTTAAGATGCCCTATCTTTCTATTAACAGATCAATCAAGCCTTTTATATGCCCTTGTCCAGTTTCTTTCTGAATCCATTACTGTTACAAAGCTCATTCAATTTCAATCTAGCTAAAGAACCAAAGGGTGAAAATGACATTAACATTGTATAGTTAAAGGAGCTACCATATGTTTTTCAAGAATATTCTCATTAACATAGTATATCTTATGTTTACAAGTTAAATTCATATTCTATATTTGAAAGCTATGTTAAGCTATGTTAGCCTACATGATAGAAGATTCTATATTTCTTATTTATCTAATACCACTAAATTATATGGGGCTTCCCTGATAGTTCAGTTGGTAAAGAATCCACCTGCAATGCAGGTGATCCCGGTTCGATTCCTGGGTTGGGAGGATCCCCTGGAGAAGGGAAAGGCTACCCACTCCAGTATTTGCTTCCCTTGTGCCTCAGCTGGCAAAGAATCCACCCACAGTGTGGGAGACCTGGGTTCAATCTCTGGGTTGGGAAGATCCTCTGGAGAAGGGAACAGCTACCCACTCCAGTATTCTGGCCTGGAGAATTCCATGGACTATATGTATAGTCCATGAGGTCGCAAAGAGATGGACACAACTGAGTGACTTTCACAACCTTCCGAAGCTAAATTATAATTAGTGCTATCTTGTACTTTTAAACCTACATGAACTGCAAGAGAAGCATGGAGTTTTAGAACACCCACTCATACACACACACACACACACACAGAACCATAATGAATTAGAATAAGCCTGGAAGTAGGTATCAGAAGACTTGGTTTCTCCCTGGAGCTCTGTTAACTTTCTATATGACTTTGGACAAGTCACAAAAACCTCTTAGGCTTATTTTCTTCATTTTATATTGAGAAGTTGGACTTTGGAAGTTGTATGAATCAAATCCACTCACTTGGGCAATATATCTTTATATCATTAAGTTTGAATTCATGGGCCTTTCATTCTATAACCTTTACAGATCACTTATATACAAATCAGATTTACTTTTATCAATTTTAAATTACTTTACCTTGTTATTTATTAGCAAGACAATTCAATCAACTGAATGAAATTTAAGAAAAAGTACCACTCCTATCTCCCTATTCCTGTTACAAGAATGATATATTATGTATATTTATAGCCAGTACAGCAAGAGCTCAAACAAATCAGAACAGACAACAGTTGTGAATGTCCAGCATAGCTGGATTGGCTCGGACTGCCTAGAAACCTAGATACCTGCACTGACTCCTCCCTCAAGTGACTCATTGGCTCTCTGGTAAATAAATGCAGACACACACTTACATACCCACACATAAACAGATAAATGGATAGGAAACACATGTGTTTCTCATTTTTCTTTTTTAAAGTAAAATATGAAAACATACTAACATAGTTCCAATAGTCCAATTTATTGTGGTTTTCTTTAGTATCAACATTCACAGACCCCATTTAATTCATATATTTTAGTATTTGAAGAGTATTTCAGAGTTTATCTAACCATCTCCTGATGATAACAATTAGGGCATCTTCAATTAATATTTTTACAGTTGTGAAAAAAGGCAACAGAATTGGAAATTAAGAATTATAAACTATTGTTTAAAAGAACAGCATTTCAGAAAATAAAGACAGCACCTGCCCAAAGGAGGCAACAATACTGCATTGTTGTTATGCATGACAACCTAAAACTCTCCTCAAGAAATGCCTAGTGATTAGCAGGTGAGACGAGGCCTCATGTCAAGTAGAGACCATGGCATTCACAGAAGAGGAGAAGGAACACCTTATAGTTATAAACACACTTAAAATGTCTCATTGAAAAGAATGTGGAAAACATACTTTTGAAAGAGATCCTACTGTTTATTTAGTAAAAGATTAAGTGTCTATCTTTTTGGAAAGATTTGTTTTCCTAACTAGTAAAATGAGACACTACTTGATTGCAGAGAGCCACGCCTTCCTCATTCTCAAAGTTAACCGCACCAACACATTTGTATCCTTGTGCACTTACGCAGAATTGATTCTTAGGGAGTCTGGAGCTAGTTGTTCAGTGACTGTCCCAAGTGCAGCATTGGCTGGGTTGGGGCAAGGCAAATGAAATTAATCTCTGGCACACTCACCACCCTCATCATTCTCACCAGTTCTCAGAGTGGTCCTCCTTATCTCCATGCCTCCTGCTCAGGGCTTTTGTGCTGCCCCTTCATCATGCAGAACCCTCAGTTTAGGGATCTGAGCAGAGCTTCCCTTTCCAAGGCAACACCTCTCACTGGGGGAAAAAGGTATAACTTTGGGAGAAGCAAGTCTAGGGTGGGGCCTGGGAAGGTGGAACACATTGATCTATTACCTCTCTGACTACCTTCTTAATTAGTCTCTCTGAATCTTGCCCCTACATTCCATCCTCGTGGATGGAATGGTCTTCAGATCTCTCCAATGGTCTTCTTATCATAGTCTTAACCATCGTGGTAACAAATTACCTTCACAGTTATAGAAAAAGTGCCACTTGTGGGAAAATATGCTTAGGAGTAATTATTGCTATCATGCTTTTGCTCAGAATCTAAATCCTTTCACCACCTCTATCTTCAAAATCCTGCTTCTCCTGGATTTTGCTCCCTCTCCTCCATCCACTGGTATATAATCAACTGACTCCCATAAAGAAGTTAATCACTGGCAATGATTTATTTTCTTGTCTACTTCCCTTCAGATATTTCCCAAGTTTTCCTGATCATAAGACTCACCTGATTTCTTAAATATAAGGTACCCCAGTTTCCTCCCCTGGAGAGTCTGAGTCAGCAGCTTCTGGGTGGGACACAGGAATCTGTGATATTAACAAAGAGCCCCATGTGATCATTTTTAAATTTTTAATTGGAGGATGATTACTTTACAATGTTTTGTGGGTTTCTGCCATACAACAAACTGAATCAGTAGTAACTATATACATATCCTCTTGCTCTTGAGTCTCCCTCCTGCTCACCCCATCCCTTTAGGTCGTCACAGAGTGCCAGGCTGGGCTCCCTGTGTCATATAGCAGCTCCCCACTAACTATTTTACACATGGTAGTGTATATATGTCAATACTACTTTCCCAAATAATCCCACTCTCTCCTTCCATTGCTGTGTCTTCAAGTCCGTTCTGTACATTTGTGTCTCCATTCCCTCCCTGAAGATAGGTTCATAGGAACCAGCTGTGAATGTTTGGATCAAGGGAGTTAGGGAAACCACTACTCTGACGAACAATATTTCAGACACCTGTAACAGGGAATGAAGATTAGTCCTCGAGAAACATCGTTAACACATACAGACATAAAGAGCAACACATAAATAAATAATTGTAAATGCGACCCCACTAACTTGTACAGAATTTGAGCATTATCACCTGTTATGGAATGTGGTCTGCAGACATCAAGGTGTCTCAGTCTGGTCCTGGCCCTGACACCCAGTTGTTAAAGCTTGAACAAGTTGTTTTCCTCAGATTCCCCACCTATAAACTCCCAGTTCCTACACAGTATGACGTTCTTATTTAGATCACTATTCCTTTTGACCCAGAATTTCTACTTCTAGTAATCTATCCTGGGAGTTAACCAGGGAAATGTACAAGTCCAGCAGATTGTTTATAATAATGAAAACATTGGAAGCTGTATTAATGTCCATCACTAGAGAACAGCTAAACATTGATTTATCTAGACATTGAATACCATGCAACATTAGAAATAGTAATGGAGATCTTTATGTTTGATATGGAAAATGTCCGTGACATATAAAGTAGTAAAAGCAGGTTACAAACATAACTTATACTTCAATCCCAGGTTGTTATATATTTTTTTAAGTGTGATGTTTGTAGAAAAAGACCATAGAGTTACACACCTAAGTACTAGCAGTGGATGATTTTTTCCTTTCTCTATATCCTTCTTTAATTGTCTGTATTTTTTGGAGTAAAATTAAAATCTATACTTGGGGGGAAATAATGTTTCATCCTTTTTAAAAAGGTACTTCTTCATGCACATTGCCAGGGTGATATCCACAATAGCCAGGAGACCAGGAGTAACTTAAAGGAAAGGTTTGTTACTTAAAGACAGTGTAAACAAGAGATGATCTTTCCTCCAAAAAAATCCCACTCCACTCTTTCACTCTACATTTGAGTTGTAAAGAGTTTGTCCAAAAGATCCTATTTTTCCTAGTGTTCTGGGAAAACGTACCCATTCATTCACCTGAGCCAATTTCAAGGAACTAAATTGGCTGCAGAGCAGCCGGTGGAAAACCAAGGCAAGTGTCAGGAAGGGCAAAACTCTGCTTATTTTAGGCCTCCTGGAAAGGCTCTTCCCAAATCCCTTGCTCTCAGCTGGGAGGGCTCAAGAAGATTCAGGTGACCCCAATGGGGAGAGGGCGGGGACCAGCCCTGCTTCCTGCTATAATAGCCAGGGCCGCACACCCCTCTGCCTGGTGGATTTGGTGGTATCTTCGGTCATGGCATGCAGGCAGAGAGGAGACAGCGGGAGACCCATAAGTTGGTTCCGTGCAGACTGGAGGTAATTCTGGGGGCAGAAGGAAGGGGACATAACGCCTTGTCTGCTGAAGTTCACTCCTCTTTAACTTTCTTCCCCATGTCCTCCTGCCTCTACAGGTCATTTTTTCTATCCTTCACCCTTTTGGCTTCAGTGAACTCAATAGATGTTAATCAGTTGGTGGATCCTGCCTTCCCAGGTAGGCCTCTTGGGTGAGCTAAATGCCCTTAAGCATCTCTGCAATGGATTGCAACTAGGGTGGGTGCCTAGGTGGCCAGAAAACACAAAAGTGAGTTAAACGATCTCCAGTCATTCTTTTGCCTATCTTGATCAAGTCACTTCAGTTTTCCCATAGCTTACCTATAGCTTGCTCTGCAGCTAAACGCAAGAGCTTGGAAAAACACCTGCACTACCTTCTATTTCCTCACTGCCTCCAGCTTTACAACACCCGAAGAATAGCAAACCACCTACCAAGCCCTCATCTTTGGGAGCAGTCATCTTCAAACACATACTCATGCTTAAGGAAAGCATCAACAATAACAGGCAAAATCACTTGTAACGAGGAGTTTCTCAAGATTTTCACCTGAGCCAGAGGATGCACAGTGTCAAGCTATTGGCAGATTATTCAGTCTTCAAAAAATGTGTTCTTAAAGTTACCTAGGGAATCTTTTAAACTTCGAATTGAAAGATCTTTAGAAAAAACTTTTCCCCAATCCTTCACAGAACTACCATCTCTATTTCCATCAGGGTTCCAGGCTGGTTCCCACATGCATACTTGTTAACCCGAATCCAGCTTTATCCTGGATAGAAAGTCCTAGGCATTTAATTGATATCTTCATTACAGTCCTTGGTATCTTACATTGTAGCTATGTATTCCTATCAACTTGTAAGCTCCCCAGGATGGGGATTAAGCTTTGCCTCTCCCAACTGCCATCCTCCCCGATGCCTGTTAGAGAGGAAAGTTTCCTCAATGCACTTCTGTAGGAATCATGCCTCCTGTGTTCAAAGATGCCCCACGTGCTTTCTTTGCTCTTCAGGTACTGTCACTTGCTATGAAAACAGAATGGTAGTGGAGTTTAAAAGAACTCTTGGCAACAAGATTCAGCATGCATCTGTGGTGGGTAAGTAATATGTACTGTCTCATTTAAGTCTCACTTAGTAGGAAGCCCTTGGCTCAAAGTCATCACCATTTTCCAGTGAGCAGAGTTCACAAACTCTGGAGCAGCTGGTGCTCAAATCCCATGATGTCACAGGGTCCTTGAACTGCATGGTGACTCCTAAGAGTGGAAGACCTTGTCTGTCTTTGGAAATCTGTCTTATCTCAGGAATTCCCTAAGAAAAGCCTATCTTCAAATCACAGCATCTCTCAGAGCTTGGGTTATATCCCAGTTGGGAAAATAAAAAGTAAGAAGTGATTGAAGTACCTTAGAAATAAATTTGCAGTCTTGGTTATGTAGCTTTGGTTGACTCTGTCAGTGAAATATAAGATATAAATACATCTTGGCTATCTCCTTTCTAAAGCTGCTCTTGTTTCTGTAGATTCCCTTGGTCTTAAAATGCTGAACTGCACTTATGTTCTGGAACCTGAAAAGCTCACCCTGAAGGCCCCATATGAAAGCTGTACCAAAAGAGTGGTAAGTAATTGAGGAGTAATTTGGAAAGTAGTAACCTAGGAGTTAAAGCTTTGGAGTAGAGCAGTGGTTCTCAATCCGGGTGATCTTTCTCTTTGGTCATCCCAGAGAACATCCTACAATGTTTGGAGACACTTACCACAGCTGGTAGGGGAGGAGGGAAAGGGCAGCTACTGGCCACCTGGTGGGTACAAGCCAAGAATATTGCCAAATAACCTCCACTGCATACAGGAACTCTCAAAAAAGATATATTAGACTCAAAACTCCAATGCTGAGCTTACAAAACCCTTGAATTGAGGCTTTGGGCTTTATTTCTGTCTCTGCCACTATCTATATGATTTGGAGTAAGTTAGCTAACCTTTCCAAGCCTCTACTTGCCTACTGGAGAATGGATTATGATATCTTTCCATAACGTATCTAAAGACGAATGACACAATGAAGAACTAGGCATAGTATGTAGACACAGCAAATGATCAAACATGAGCTATTTTGATCTACACCCCTCAAGGAAAGGGGGATGCTATTTTGGTGCTGGCGAATGGAGTGCTGGTACCTCTATGCTGGAAGGTGAGCAACAGCTGAAAAATAGGATTTTCTACTGTCAAGCAATAGTGCTACCCAATCAGGGTTATTAGGAGCAGTAAAAGAAGCCTAAGTCCTTTTCAGGCTTTATGTACAAACAATCACTTAGGGAACTTGTAAAAGTACAGAATTCATTTAGTTGACTTAATAGGTCTAGGGTACATCCTACAAGTCTTAACAGTCTACTTGATCTGATTCTACTGAAGATCTCCTGTAATTAAAACTTTCCCTTCTAAAACTAACTTTCCCAGCTTTAGGGAGCTTAGTGTTGTATTCCTTTAGAACAAGGTCTGCAGAATATGAGCTGTGTATGGCCACAGCCAGTCCATGATCTATGTGTGATGGTCATCAAACTAAGAATGCCTTTAGTTTTTAAGTGTTTTAAAAATGTTAAAAGCATATGTGGCCTAAAAAGTCTAAATATTTACTAACTTTACAGAAAATTGTTAGCTGACCACTGCTTTAGGCAGAGTTCCCTGAGTCAGGGGAAATGGCAAAGATGGCTCTGTCCAGCACCCAGCACAATGGCTGCTCATGTAGGTGCTCAATAAGTATTTCTATCTCTTGATAGAGGCAGCAAACCCAATAGGACCCTGATACTCAGACATAGGGTAAATGTAAAGGGAAAACAAAAACTGGACTGAGCCCTGAAACTCAAGGAACTGTTCTCTGCCAATGAATGAGTCCTGGGATATCTAAAGAGGCTAAAGAATCTCCTGGTATAGGAATGAGGGACTTTTCTAGAACTGTGGTACTGATGACTTCTAAGGGGTTTGCTAATCAGCTGAGTCAGATGGTATTTTGGAATCTCCTTTCTCATTGAAGTTCTAGCACTCTGTCCTTACTATGCCATTTTCATACAGCTTGGCCAACACCAGATGACCATCACATTCATGAATGACAATGCTGCCCATAGACAAGGGACTGTCTTGTATCACGTCAGCTGTCCAGTTATGCAAGCAGAAAGACATGAACAGCATTCGGGATCCACAATCTGCTCGAAGGATTTCATGTCTGTGAGTGAAGCAGGCTGACTGCTTCTCATCCAGCTACCAAAGGGGGAATGTGATCTAGAGAGAGCTGGACTTCAGAACAAGATCAGGATTGCAATCCTGTATTTCACTACTGACTTGCTATGTGGCTTTGGGTTGATTTCTTAACCTCAGTGAGACCTTTTTTAAATCTGAAGTGGCAGACAATAACACCACATATGGTGACTTTAAAAACTCAGAAGGTAGATTTAAGCACTCAGCGCATCATGTTTTAGCAATAAAAAGGGTTCAGTTGGTAGCTTGACAAACTGGATATTTATGTACAAGGCCCTATACCAGATGCTAGGAAATTTTAAATGAGAAAAACAGCCCAGCCACATACTCATGGACTTTATAGTCTCAAGTGGCTAATAGCAACAGTGGACAAAAGTACTCATACTTTAACAGTGGAACTGCATGGCTCGACAGGACTGAGTGTCTCAACGTACAACTGGAAGGGAGCTTTAGATCTTCCACTTACATTGAGGTCTCGAAAGCTCAATGGGGAAATGATGTCTAAGGGCACTTCTAGGATTCTTGACTGGTCCTGTGTTTCTACTATATCCCACACCAGCCCTCACACTGTAAGAACCAGACAGCAGTTGCTCTGGGTGTTTTCCATGTCCCAGCAGACAGCATGACTTCAGAGATCTTCTCCAAATCAAACCTTCACATCATCCTTTTTTTTCTTCCAGTTTACCTTTCACTTTTTTCCTGGCTTGGCTGACGACACTACGGTATGAAAACTACCTTTTAGATTACAAGCCTAAATAACCTTTAGCTCCATATTAAAGGTGGCATAACTTCAACCCTGGTTAAAATATTAAATAGTCTTGGAGTTAAGGTGAGCACCAGCCCTCTAAATGAAACTTTTGCCTTTAGGGTCCCAAACCTCAGATGGGATGGACCATTACAGTTGGTGATGGTGAAAGAGCCCAAAATCTGACCCTTCAAGAGGCCCTGATGCAAGGATATAATCTCCTGATTGAGAATCAGAAGATGAGCATCCAAGTGTTATTCCATGCCACTGGAGTGACTCACTACTCGGTAGGTGTGAAATCTGTTTGTACCACCATCCAGGCTCAGACCAGTATTTCTAAATGCAAGCATAATCTCAACCATTTCCTCAAACTGGGGTTATAACGCATTCAACAGCCAAGTACTGTACTAAGTATGAAAGATGGTGAGATACAATGGTGAACAAAATAGACGTTTCTTTAGTTTGTCTTCTCCATAGATCTAAGCTCACTAAATGTGGAGGCACAGTAGTACTGAACTAATGAAGGTGTTCTGTTTTATCATTGCCATGTTTAGTGTTTAAAGTGAAAGTGAAGTCGCTCAGTCGTGTCCAACTCTTTGCAACCCCGTGGACTGTAGCCCACCAGGCTCCTCCGTCCATGGGATTTTCCAGGCAAGAGTACTGGAGTGGGGTGCCATCTCCTTCTCCAGGGGATCTTCCCGACCCAGGGATCGAACCCAGCTCTCCTGCATTGCAGGCAGAGGCAGGCAGATGCTTTAACTTCTGAGCCACCAGGGAAGCCCAGTAGGTACTGGCATTTTGGGGACCAACAATCAAGATACTACATTAAATCAGTTAATGTGCCAAAGTACTTAGAACAGGTCTTGGCATCTACGTATTCAAACATCAGCCATCTTAACAGTACTGCTATACATTGAGTATAAACAAACTGCTGAATCTTAAACATTCTCTCTGAATGCTGATACCATAAGTCATAAAACAAGAGCTCTTACTGCTTAGAAATGATCAGCTACAGGTCATGAGCAGAAATCACCTTGCCAGATGTTATAAAGTATAAGATTTTAAAACTAGAACTAGTTGTTCACCTGTAGAACAACTATAGGGTGAAATACCTGAACTCTACTTCGGCCAGGATGGTGCCCAATAGTTGAATGTTTGCCCTAACTGCTTCTAGCACTGGTCAAAAATTCAAGTAACTCGAGTAAACCAATGTCTTTGCAAATGCCTCTCTTCAGCAAAGTAACAGCCATCTCTACATGGTGCCTCTGAAGCTCACGCATGTGTCTCCTGGGCAGACAATCATCTTATCATCACGACTCATTTGTGTGTCAGGTAAGGCCTGGGAAAGGGAAAGTACAGTTGTAAAAGACATTGTTCTAAGGGCTTAATCAAAGCTGACCATTCTGTCATTCCTTCTAGATCCTGTGACCTGTAATGCCACACACATGACTCTCACCATACCAGAATTTCCTGGGAAGTTAAAATCCGTGAGCTTTGAAAATAAGAATATTGCTGTGAACCAGTTGCCCAACAGCGGGATTGTCATGGAAATAGCAAATGGCCTCAGGTTGCACTTCAGCAAAACTCTCCTCAAAACAAAAGTATGTTCCATTGAAACTTAGCCTTTTAGACCATTGTGATTTGGCTGCTGACTTATCCATAAATTCTAATTGCTAGTGTAAAAAAAAAGATTCAAAAATTTTGGAGGCCTCATTTGAACAGCTTGCATAAGTAATTCTCAAGTAACTGAAATTCACTCTCAAACACCAAGTCGTTTTCAACTTCAATGGAAATTTTCCTTAAGTGTCTTTGTTCACTGAATAGTACAAACTGCTACTAAGCATCTAATGATAAACCTCTCATGGCCTATTAAAAACAGGACAGTTTGAGCCAAACTAGTGTCCTCTGCTATCCTCAGTGAAGCCAGTATTGACTGATGCAATTGCCAGGGACACAGAATAATCTTATGTTGATGTATATGTTGCAATAACATTTTATAACTCCTGGATTTGCAAGTTGAATTAACAGATCAAATTTCAATGTCTAGTACAAAGAGCATGCAGTGCTGGGTACTTGAGGGCATGAACTTAGAGAAATTTCCTGCCTCAGGAAGAATCCGGTCTAGAGAAGTGATGGGATCTCTTGCTCTGGTTTAAAGGAAAACCATATTCAGTCTGGAGTGTGCCTTGCAGATTTCAGCGTACTTCCTTCCTATCTACCTGCTCAACAGGCTGTAGCTGCTAACTGACTTTCTTCCATTTCAGTTCTCTGAAAAATGCCTACCCTATCAGTTCTACTTAACGTCACTGAAGCTGACGTTTTATACTCAACTGGAGACAGTATCCATGGTGATTTATCCTGAGTGTGTCTGCGAGTCAACAGTTTCTATAGGTAAAGATCATTTTCTTGAATAGTTCCTACATTCTACACTCTCTTAGCTCTTATATGGAGGAAAGTGTACGGGAGTTCAAATTCTGTACTGCTTATACTTCAAGGAAATGGAAGACTGGTTAGACCACAAATAGCAGTCTAAGCTGCTATGATAGGAATCTAAGGAAGATAACACTTCCAAAATACACATACAGGAAGGTTTCACAACTGTTTAATGTTTTTAAGTAACCTGGGTGTGCTTCATGTTAGAAGTCTGAGCCCACCATCTAAGTAAGATTGTTTTAAATCTGAAACTAGAGGGACTGAGTATTTCCCCAAACTCTTAAATTCCTCAAAGAATATGGAAGTCGGTATTTGCCCTTGTTTACTATTGCCTTTGTGCTCCTTTTTATTTGTATCAGGCCAAGTCGAATAGAAAAAATTAGTTGTTGCTTCAACTTGCCCTCAAACCAAGATCTGTGAGTCTTGAGAGAGGGGACTTTAGGACACAGGCACTACACTTTAAGCCACGTAGGGTTTCATCATGGCTTTCTTACCCCACCTGGTGCCTCTTCCTGTGTCTCCTGCTCCTTCCTTTGGATGAAAAATCCTTAGAGCAAGCCTCACGGCTATCTAGGTACCGTGGGGTCTCCCCTTGTAATGCAAGCTGCTTGTCAAGTTATTTTCCCAAATAGACTTAAATTCTGTTGCTTCCTGATGAAAATCCAAACTTCATTACATTTCAAACTAGGAATGACAATAGTCACATAGACATTTTTTAAACTCCCTCCACCATATAGTTTCAGGGAAGCTATGTACTCAAGATGGGTTTATGGACGTCGAGGTCTACCGCCATCAAACAAAACCAGCTCTCAACTTGGACACTATTAGGGTGGGAGACTCCTCCTGCCAGCCAGTCTTTAAAGCTCCATTTCAAGGACTGGTGAAGTTTCACATACCCCTGAATGGATGTGGAACAAGACGTAAGGTTAGTATAAGATTAGTATTGGCACACAGCAAGAGATTAAGACTTACATTTGAGATAACTAACCACTTTCTCTAACCTTTAAGTTTGAGAATGACAAAGTCATCTATGAAAATGAAATACATGCTCTCTGGGCGGATCTTCCTCCAAGCACAATTTCCAGAGATAGTGAATTCAGGTGTGACACAATTGCTACTTAACTTTAAGTGCCAGAATAAACTTGAGCAGTCTTTTAACCTAAAATTCTCAACACCCCCACCTACCCACTCTTACAGAATGACGGTGAGGTGCTATTATAGCAGCAGTAACATGCTAATAAATACCAACGTCGAAAGCCTTCCTCCTCCAGTAGCCTCAGTGAAGTCAGGTCCACTTGCCTTGACCCTGCAAACCTACCCAGGTGAGACATTATAACCTAAAAAATCTGCTTAAAAACTCAGGGGACTCATCCCTAAAATGAACTTTAAACCAGACTAGAGTAGTAACCATGCTTAAGCTTCTGTTGCAACCATCAACTACTTGAGTACAGAATGGCTTCTACTCCATTTCAGATAATTCCTACCTGCGACCATATGGGGACAAAGACTACCCTGTGGTGAGATACCTCCGCCAACCAATTTACTTAGAAGTGAGAGTCCTAAACAGGACTGACCCCAACATCAAGTTGGTCTTAGATGATTGCTGGGCAACATCCACCACGGACCCAGCCTCTCTCCCTCAGTGGAATATTATCGTGGATGGGTATGTATTCTCCACATAAGGTAGTCCAGCTAATCAAACTGCCAGTAAAAAAAATAATAAAATGCTCTTGAGCTTGAGAGGAGCACTATATCAAAGGCCCTGATTTTTGTTCTTATTTCTTACCAACCAGTCCTCAGTCTAATAAGTTGACTCCTGTCTTGCCTATTACCCTTGAATCTAAAATGATCCTTCCCAAGGAAATAATGACTTCAGTACTCTAACATCTGGAAAGAGAATATATTTCTAGTTCCTATTTACTGAATAACTTTTTTGCTCATTGATAAGTTGTGTCTAATTCTTCGTGACCCCCCTGTGACCCATCAGGCTCTTCTGCCCATGGGACTTTCCAGGCAAGAACACTGGAGTGGGTTGCCATTTCTTCTTCCAGGGGATCTTCCCAGCTCCATTGCCAGGCAGATTCTTTACCACCGAACCACCTGGGGAAGGTGCATTGAATATGTGTGTGTGTGTCACTTAATTGTGTCTGGCTATTGGTGATCCCATGGGGGTATATAGCCCACCAGGCTTCTCTGTCCATGAAGTTCTCCAGGTAAGAATACTGGAGGGGGCTGCCATTCCCTTCTCCAGGGGATCTCCCGACCCAGGCATCGAACCCAGGTCTCCCTCAGTGCAGACACATTCTTTACCATCTGAGCCACCAGAGAAGCCCATTGAATAACTACCACATGCCAAAAAACAATGCTCTGTACTCCAGATGCATTATCTAAACCACAGCACTCCGTGAGTGACACTAGCCCCCTCACTTTATAAAGAAACCCAAGCTTACTACTTAAATAACTAGCCCAAAGTAATATTTAGTCAGTGATAGGACGTGAATGGACTTCCCCAACTACTCAGTTGTAAGGAATCCATTTGCAATGTATGATCCACAGGAGGCCTGGGTTTAATCCCTGGGTTGGGGAAGATCCCCTGGAAGGAGGGAATGGCATCCCAATCCAGTTCTCCTGCCTGAATTACATAGACAGAGGAGTCTGGTGGGCTACAGTCCTTAGGGTCGCAAAGAGTTGGACACATGAAGCTACAACCCTCTGCTAGCATTTAAAATAAACGGCAGGAGCTCTCTACCCTTTCTTTATCAGCAACATATACTAACTGTCTGGGACGTAATACTCAGATTCATAAGAATTAAGCCATTGTCATCTGAAGAGCTACACAATTCTTGATTAGTTTAGCTGGCATACAAATAGGTATTGACACTCAACACAAAGTAGAAAACCTAGCCCAAGTAATTTATACCTTCATGGATACTGTTGGATGGTCAAGTCAGATATATGAAATAAACTAAAAGTACAGGCAGAGGTCTAAAGGAGGGCATGGCAACCCACTTGGTATTTTTGCATGGAGACTCCCCATGGACAGAGGAGCCTGGTGGGCTACATACAGTCCATGGGTTTACAAAGAGTTGGACACGACTGAGCGACTAAGCACAACACAGGTAGAAGGTAGAGCAATAGTCTTGAGGGTGTTACACGTGACTGAATTTAAGCAAACGCTGAGTTTGAGTCTGAGGTGAATTCAGCTGATGTCCCACCCTGAAATATGCCTTCCAGCTGTGAATACAACTTGGACAACCACAGAACCACCTTCCATCCGGTTGGCTCCTCGGTGGCCTATCCTAATCACTATCAGAGGTTTGATGTGAAGACCTTTGCCTTTGTGTCAGAGGCCCCAGTTTTCTCTCACTTGGTAAGTGATTAACCGGTTACCTGGGACAGGTTGCCTGAGACATCAGCTCCACTCAACTCTTGTCTCCTCTCCAGGTCTACTTCCACTGCAGTGCCTTAATCTGTGATCAACTTTCCTCTAACTTCCCCCTGTGTTCTGCGTCTTGCCTTGGGTCATCCAGAAGCAGGCGAGGTACAATTTTCAAGTCTTCATTTAATGAGTTTACTTAAAGCAAGCCTGATCCTTTCGGAATTTAGGAATGAGTGCTTTGTTTTTCATCTAATCCAAGATCCCAAGAAACCTGGGAGTCTGGACAGGTTCACAATCAGTCCCATGGACAAGTTTGTGTTTGCACCTAAACTGTAGCCTGATCTTCTGAGACCCCCCAAAAGTTGTTCTTCCTGAGTCTACATAGACTCTGAACTTTGTCTTCTGATAGTCTCTGATAGCTCATCCTGCTCTTACAGTACGTTGTACACTCTCGCCTGTGAAGGGAGGCAAGATTACATAGAGCAGGGAGTCCATACAGAGCAGGTGTACCCCCAAAACACTTCTCACCAGTACTCATTATCCCAGAGGTCAAACTGTCTGTCTGCAGCCACAGGGGCCACTGAGGAAGAGAAGATGATAGTGAGTCTCCCAGGCCCCATCCTCCTGTTGTCAGATGGCTCTTCATTCAGAGGTATGGATTTAAAGCCTTGGGTACTTTTTTAACTGAAGCTCTTGGTTTTATGTCAGACTTAAGTGTGCACAGATAACATGCGTGTGTGCTCAGTCATATTCAACTCTTTGTGGCCACATGGACTGTAGCCCACCAGGCTCCCCTGCCCACGGAATATTTCAGGCAAGAATACTGGAGAGGGGTGCCACTTCCAATTCCAGGGGATCTTCCTGACCCAGGGATCAAATGTGCGTCTCTTGTGTCTCCTGCATTGGCAGGTGGATATCTTACTATTAATGCCACCAGGGGAGGCCACAGATACCAAGTGCTTATGATTAAACAAGAGAATGCACCTCTCCCCAGCAACAGGTTCTGTTAAGTCTGTGTACCCTTCCCAGAATCTCTTTCCCACAAGACGATCATTTAGTCTACCTACTGTACAGAGACCTCTCATTGTTAATAACTAAGAAAATTCTAGTTTTGTCACTAATGGCACATTAGAATCCTTAAATCTTAGTCCTCAAATATTGGGCCTACTATAGAAGAATTTCAAGCTCTTTCTTTAGAAAGACTAACAGGTCAGAAAACATGTGCTTATTATTACAAAACTTTAGTCTTTACTAGATTATGTTAATATATCTTCATCCCAGATAGTCTTAATTTTAGGCCTAGAACTTGAAATTAAACTCACTTAAATCACTAGCTACTAACTGCAAGAAATCATGCACTTGGGACAACTAACCACATATATCAGTGCCAGAATGTTAAACAAGCTGGGACTGAGATCCTTCCAGGTGTCAGCCCATCTGATCTGAGTGAAAGCAAGTAGGAAGTGGGAACAGCCGTGGGAGTGGAGTAAGGCGAGAAGGCGGCTGGCTTGAGGGGGAAAGACTACACTCTTTTGCAAGCTCCCAAGTGAACCCTTTGAAGCTTATTTTCACTTCCTTCTCTGGGTAACTTTAATTGTAAAGCTTCAGCTTCAACTTAAACCAAGTGTAAGTGATCTTAAGACTTGAATATGTCTGTTTCCTTCCCAGATGCTGTGGATTCTAAAGGGCATGGGACTACTGGATATGTTGCTTTTAAAACTGTGGTTGCTGTAGTTGCCTTAGCAGGTGTCGTGGCAACTCTAAGCCTAATCAGCTACCTGCGCAAGAAAAGAATCACAATGCTAAACCACTAATTGGATTTTCAAATAAAATGTGGAAGTAAGCCTCTTGTTTCTTAAATTTAGATGGAGTTCAAGGACTCTTTCTTGCAATCATTTTTCTTTAGAGACTATAGTACCTTTCCACAGTCCTCTTGAAAGGCTTTGTTCTGTGTGGATGTGAATAAGGGTATTCCTGACTTAATTGCTTCCTGTCACTAGCTTTTTCTGCTCTCTACCCCCAAAACTGGCAGTGCCAGAGAATTCAATAATGGGACTTAGTGACAGTCTACCTCTAGGGGTATATTTAGGTGGCTTTAATGTCTTTTACCCTATCCATTCATATATACAAGATGAGGGCAAGTCACTCCTAATCACTGGAATAACTTCCCTTCCCTAAAAGGGAAAAGAAGGTAGGTATTCCCAAGGAAGTAATCTAGTATCATACTTAAAGTAGTATTTCCTAACTCAAATTACTCTTTCCGATGAGTAGACAACTCCCCTGAGAAATTAAGGGATTCAGTTATTCTCCCATGCATTCCCAGTCTAATTAAAGACCTGCACTCTCTTTGGGGAATGGAAAGGAAGATTCTAGCTTCATTAAGAGCAATTACAACATTCCTGGTCTCATTAAAACTACACAGATGAACATGAGCCTCATAGCTGAGCCTGGAGAGCTGCTTTTTACCCACTACTCAATTATTACTTCCTCCCGAGGCTACCCCCTCTTAACTAGGCTGTAATTATGTCAAAATGATTAGTCTGCCTCTCACTGTAGTTCTAACAAACCATATTCAAGATGTCTAATAGACATTAACTTGTATCCTTCAACTAGAAAAAAGTCTGGATCTAAGCCAGAACCTGTGCTATGAAAAGCTGTACAGCTTCCGAATCTCTGTACATAGTGGTGGTAAATAGAACTATAAACATCTTTAGTGTTTGGACTTTGCCCTTCAACTGTGACTTGTCATACTCCTGGGTTTTTCAAAACCTTGAAAGAATATTATATATAGTCATCTTGTGATACTGTAGGTCTTTAATGATGAATCCTCTGCCTTTTGTGCAACAGAGCCTTTGATTCTAACTCCTTTTAAGAGTTAGATGATAAAATTCAACCCTGGTATAGGGAAGGAAACCATTACACTGATATACTGCACAAAAAGTCTTGTCTTCCTAGAGTAATAAGGTCAAAATTCAAGTTCTTATGAAGACTTTTGGACAGTGTTTTATAAGAGAATAAGGCATTAGTCTGTCACTGATACAAACAAATGGTCTTGGATTCAAAGTCTCCTGTGGCTGCATCATGTTAGTGTTACATATTAGAATCAGAATTGTTGCATGTGCTGCCTGAACTTCTTAAAATGGCATTTAAAACTGCTGGCTGCTTAAATGGTTTTCAGATCTCATATGGCAGGCTGAATAATGACCACCCCCCAACATGTCCACATCCTAATCACCAGAAACAGAATGTTGTTACCTAGTCATGGTCCCAAAAGGACTTTGCATGTGTGGTTAAGAGTCTTGACATAGGAAGTTTATCCAAATGTGCTCAATCACAAGGTTCCCTGTAAAACACACATTAGAGTCAGAAAAGACGTACCAGGGGAAGCAGAAGTTAGAAGGATATTGTCCACAAACCAAGGAATGTTAGATGCCTAAAATAGCTGGGAATGACAAAGAAATGGATTCTCCCCTAGAATCTCCAGAAGATCACAGTCCTATTGCCCCATTTTGGACTGTGAATCCCAAGGATATAAAATAACTCATTTCAAACCATTACTTTGTACTAATTTGTTACAGCAACAACAGGAAACTAATGCACTTTCTAAGGAGCTGCTACTCACAACTTGTAAACCACTTTGCTAGAAATGCACATTTTACAGATGAACAACTTCAGCCCTAACAAATTTGTCTAAGATGTCAGAGTATATTGATAATGGAACAGGAGCCTCACAACCCCAAGATGGTCTATTTGTGTCAGAGGCCAGAATCAAAGTGATCTGGGCCTGAAGGCTGCCCCAGGGCAGGTTGGTTCTGATATTTTTGAAAAGGCTGAAATCTTGAGAGAAGAAAGCCAAGCAGGCTATAGAGCAGCTGCTGGAATGAACACGTGTTGCCATGGTATCCTGAAATAAGTATAATTAACAGTTGCTTAAAGTCATGTTCTCATAAAAAAAACCCAGAGTTAGTAGAAGCAAAGCATAAAGATCAGAGAGAAGCAAATGAAAAAGAGAGGAAGGAGACAAAAACAAAGATCAAAAAAACCAAAAGCTAGCTCTTTGAGAAGTTAAACAAAATGACAAACCATTAGCCAGAGTCATCAAGAAAAAAAGAAGACTCAAATCAATAAAATTAGAAATGAAAAAGAAGTTACAACAGAAAACAGAAGTACAAAGGATCACCAGAAACTACTATCAGCAACTATGCCAATAAAATGGACAACCTGGAAGAAATGGACAACTTCTTAGAAAAGTATAACCTTCCATATGGAAACAGGAAGAGAGAAAATAAGAACAGACCAATCACAAGCACAGAAATCAAATATGTAATAAAAAAAAAGTCAGATGGTTTCACAGGCAAATTCTACTAAAAGTTTAGAGAAACGCTAACACCTATCCTGCTCAAACACTTCCAGAAAGTTGCAGAAGGAAAACTTCCAAACTCATTCTACAAGGCTACTATCAACCTGATACAAAAACCAGAAAAAGATGCCACAGGAAAAGAAAATTATAGGCCAGTATCACTGATGAACACAGATGCAAAAATCCTCAAGAAAATTCTAGCAAATAGAATCCAAGAACAGATGAAAAGGATTGTATATCATGATCAAAAAAGCTAGTAAACGTGATCGAACTCCAGCTGAGCTAATTCAGATCCTAATAGCTGATGTTGTTAAAGTGCTGCACTCATAAGCCAGCAAATTTGAAAAATTTCACAGTAGTCACAGGACCTGAAAAGATCAGTTTTCATCCCAATCCCAAAGAAAGGCAATGCCAAAGAATGTTTAAAATACTGTACATTGCACTCATTTCGCATGCTAGCAAGGAAATGCTCAAAATCCTTCAAGCTAGGCTTCAGCAGTATATGTATACCAAGAACTTCCAGATGTACAAACTGGATTTAGACAAAGAAGAGGAACCAGAGATCAAATTGCCAACATGCATTCAATCATAGAAAAAGCAAAGGAACTCTAAAAAAAATCATCTGCTTCACTGACTATGCGAAAGCCTTTGTGCTCAGTTCAGTTTAGTCACTCAGTCATGTCCAACTCTTCGCAACCCCATGGAGCACAGCACACCAGGTCTCCTTGTCCATCACCAACTCCCGGAGTTTACTCAAACTCATCTCTGTTAAGTCAGTGATGCCATCGTCCCCTTCTCCTTCTACCTTCAATCTTTCCCAGCATCAGTGTTTTTTCTAATGAGTCAGCTCTTTGCATCAGATGGCCAAAGTATTGGAGTTTCAGCTTCAACATCAGTCCTTCCAAAGAACATTCAGGACTGATCTCCTTTAGGATGGACTGATTGGATCTCCTTGCAGTCCAAGGGACTCTCAAGAGTCTTCTCCAACATCACAATTCAAAAGTATCAATTCTTCAGCACTCAGCTTTCTTTATACTCCAATTCTCATATCCATACATGACTACTGGAAAAACCATAACCTTGATGAGATGGACCTTTGTTCTCAATGTCTCTGTTTTTTAATATGCTGTCTAGGTTGGTCATAACTTTCCTTTCAAGGAGTAAGTGTCTTTTAATTTCATGGCTGCAGTCACCATCTGCAGTGATTTTGGAGCCCCCAAAAAATAGTCAGCCACTGTTTCTACTGTTTCCCCATCTTTTTGCCATGAAGTGATGGGACTGGATGCCATGATCTTAGTTTTCTGAATGTTAAGCCAACTTTTTCACTCTCCACTTTTACTTTCATCAAGAGGCTCTTTAGTTCTTCTTCACTTTCTGCAGTAAGGGTGGTGTCATCTGCATATCTGAGGTTATTGATATTTCTCCCAGCAATCTTGATTCCAGCTTGTGCTTCATCCAGTCCAGCATTTCTCATGATGTACTCTGAAGATAAATTAAATAAGCAGGGTGACAATATATAGCCTTGTCGTACTCCTTTTCCTATTAGGAACCAGGCTGCTGTTCCATGTCCAGTTCTAACTTTTGCTTCCTGACCTGCATACAGGTTTCTCAAGAGGCAGGTCAGGTGATCTGGTATTCCCATCTCTTTCAGAATTTTCCACAGTTGATTGTGATCCACGCAGTCAAAGGCTTTGGCATAGTCAATAAAGCAGAAGTAGATGTTTTTCTGGAACTCTCTTGCTTTTTCAATGATTCAGTGGATGTTGGCAATCTCTTGTTCCTCTGCCTTTTCTAAAACCAGCTTGAACATCTGGAAGTTCATGGTTGTTCACATATTGCTGAAGCCTGGCTTGGAGAATTTTGAGCATTACTTTACTAGTGTGTGCTGCTGCTGCTGCTAATTCACTTCAGTTGTGTCTGACTCTGTGCGACCCCATAGACAGCAGCCCACCAGACTCCCCTGTCCCTGGGATTCTCCAGGCAAGAACACTGTAGTGGGTTGCCATTTCCTTCTCCAGTGCATGAAAGTGAAAAGTGAAAGTGAAGTCGCTCAGTCGGGTCTGACCCTTAGCAACCCCATGGTCTGTAGCCTACCAGGCTCCTCCGTCCATTGGATTTTCCAGGCAAGAGTACTGGAGTGGGGTGCTGTTGCCTTCTCCTACTAGCATTTGAGATGAGTGCAATTGTGTGGTAGTTTGAGCATTCTTTGGCATCACATTTCTTTGGGATTGGAATGAAAACTGATATTTTCCAGTCCTGTGGCCACTGCTGAGTTTTCCAAATTTGCTGGCATATTGAGTGCAGCACTTTCACAGCATCATCTTTTAGGATTTGAAATAGCTCAACTGGAATTCCATCACCTCCACTCACATTATTCACATAACTCTTCCTAAGGCCCACTTGACTTCACATTCCAGGATGTCTGGCTCTAGATGACTGTGTCAATCACAACAAACTGTGGAAAATTCTTAAAGAGATCAGACACCTGGCCTGTCTCCTGAGAAATCTGTATGCAGGTCACAAAGCAGCAGTTGGAATCAGACATAGAACAATGGACTGGTTCAAAATTGGAAATGGAGCACATCAAGATTGTATATTGTCACCTTGCTTATTTCACTTCTTTGCAAAGTACATCACGTGAAACACTAGGCTGGATGAATCACAAGCTGGAATCACGATTGCCAGGAGAAATATCAACAACCTCACATATGCAGATGACACCACACTTAGGGCAGAAAGCAAAGAAGAACTAAAGAGCCTCTTAATTAAGGTGAAGGAGGAGAGTGAAAAAGCTGGCTTAAAACTTAACGCTCAAAAAGCTAAGGTCATGGCATCCAGTCCCATCACTTCATGGCAAATAGATGGCGAAAAAGTGGAAACAGTAGCAGATTTCATTTTCTTGGGCTCCAAAATCACTGTGGACAGTGACAGCAACCACAAAATTGAAAGAAATTCTTCCTTGGTAGAAAAGCTATGAAAAACCTAGACAGTGTATTACAAAGCAGAGACATCATTTTTCCAACAAAGATTCATCTAGTCAAAGCTATGGTTTTTCCAGCAATCATGTACAGAAGGCTGAATTTTGAAGAATCGATGCTTTCCAATTGTGGTGTTCGAGAAGACTCTTGAGAGTCCCTTGGATAGCTAGGAGATCAAACCAGTCAATTTTAAATGAAAACTGAATATTCACTGGAAGAACTGATTCTGAAGCTGATGCTTCAGTACTTTGGCCAACTGATGTGAAGAGCCAACTCATTGGAAAAAGACCCTGATGTTGGGTAAGATTTAGGGCAGAAGGAGAAAGGGGCAGCAGAGGATGAGATGGTTGTATGACACAACCAACTCAACGGACATGAGTTTGGGCAAACTTTGAGATACAGAGTACAGGGAAGAGTGGTGTGCTGCAAATCATGACATCACAAAGAGTCAGACACACAGTGACTGAACAACAATGACAACATCGTGATCAAGTGGGCTTTATCCCAGGAATGCAAGGATACTTCAATACATGCAAATCAATGTGATGCACTGTATTAAAAAATTGAAAGATAACAACCATATGATCATCTCAATAGATGCAGAGAAAGCTTTTGACAAAATTCAACACCCATTTATGATAAAAACTCTCCAGAAAGTAGGCACAGAAGGAACATACCTCAACATAAAAAAGGCTATATACAACAAACCCACTGCTGCTGCTGCTGCTGCTAAGTCGCTTCAGTTGTATCCGATTCTGTGTGACCCCATAGACGGCAGCCCACTAGGCTCCCCCGTCCCTGGGATTCTCCAGGCAAGAACACTGGAGTGGGTTGCCATTTCCTTCTCCAATGCATGAAAGTGTAAAGTGAAAGTGAAGTTGCTCAGTCATGTCCAACTCTTAGTGACCCCATGGACTGCAGCCTACCAGGCTCCTCCATCCATGGGATTTTCCAGCCAAGAGTACTAGAGTGGGGTGCCATTGCCTTCTCCCAACAAACCCACAGCAAACATTATTCTCAACGGGAAAAAAATGAAAGCATTTCCTCTAAGATCAGCAACAAGACAAGGGTGCCCACTCGCCACTATTATTCAACATAGTTTTGGAAGTACTAGTCACAGCAATCAGAGAAGAAAAAGAAATAAAAGGAATCCATATTGGGAAAGAGGTAAAACTCTTACTGTTTGCAGATGACATGATACTATACATAGAAAACCCTAGAGATGCCACCAGAAAATTACCAGAGCTAATCAATGAAAATAGCAAAGTCACAGGATATAAAATTAATATACAGAAATCCTTTGCATTCCTACACATTAACAATAAAAAATCGGAAAGAGTAATGAAGAAAATAATGCCCCTCACCATTGAGACCAATAGAATAAAATACCTAGGAATAAATCTACTTTAAGAGACAAAAGACCTGTATGCAGAAAACTAAGACAGTGATGAAAGAAAGATGGCAAAAACAGATGGAGAGACATACCATGTTTCCTGGATTGGAAGAATCAATATTGTGAAAATGACTTTAGTACCCAAAGAAATCTACAGATTCAACGCAATCTCTACCAAACTATCAATGGTATTGTTCACAGAACTAGAACTAAAATTTTCATAATGTATGGAAACACAAAAGACCCTGAATAACCAAAGCAATCTTGAGAAAGAAGAATTGAGCTAAAGGAATCAACCTTCCTGACTTCAGTGTATACTACAAAGCTGCAATCATCAGCTTTGGTCCTGGCACAAAAACAGAAATATAGACCAACAGAACAACATAAAAAAGCCTACAGATAAACCCACACACTTATGAGCAAAACCTTTGACAAAAGAGGCAACAATATTCAATGGAGAAAATATTGAAGTCTCTTAAATAAGTGGTGCTAGGAAAACTGGACAGCTATGTGTAAATGAAATTAGAATACTTCCTAACACCATACTCAAAGATAAACTCAGAATGGACTAAAGACCTAAATATAAGACCAGAAACTATAAAACTCTTAGAGGAAAATATAGGCAGAACATTCTTTGACATAAATCACTGCAAGATTCTCTATGACCCACTTCTCAGACTAATTGAGATAAAAACAAAAGAAACAAATGGGATCTAACTAAACTCAATAACTTTTCACAGTGAAAGTGAAAGTAAAGTTGCTCCATCGTGTCCAACTCTTTGCAACCCCATAGCCTGGGGCCTACCAGGCTCCTCTGTCCATGGGATTTTCCAGGCAATAGTACTGGAGTGGATTGCCATTTCCTTCTCCAGGGGCTCTTCCCATCCCAGGGCTCAAACCCGGGTTTCCAGCATTGTAGACAGACGCTTTTACCATCTGAGCCACTAGGGAAGTCCTTTCACAGTGAAGGAAACTATAAACATGGTGAAAAGACAGCCCTCCAAATGGGGGAAAATAATAGCAAATGAAACAACTGACAGAGGATTAATGTCCAAAGAATACGAGCAACCCATACAGCTCAATACCAGAAAAACAAACAATCCAATCCAACAGTGGGCAGAAGACCTAAAGCAGACATTTCTCCAAAGAAGACATGCAGATAGTTAATGAACACATAAAAAGATGCTCAATATCTCCCTTTATTAAAGAAATGCAAATCAAAACTATAAGGAAGTATCACCTCACAATGGTCAGAATGGCCATCATCCAAAAATCTATAAACAATAAATATTGGAGAGGATGTGGAGAAAAGGGAACCTTCTTGGACTGTTGGTGGGAACATAAATTGATGTAACCACTATGGGGAACAGTGAAGATTCCTTGAAAATCTAGGACTAAATCTACCATATGATCCAGCAATCCCACCAATGGGCCTATACCCAGAAGAAACCATAATTGAAAAAGACACGAGTACCCCAGTGTTCACTGCAGCACTATTTAGAATAGGCAGGCAGGACATGGAACCAACCTAGATGCCCATCAGCAGAAGAATGGATAAAGACGTTGTGAAACATACATACAATGGAATATTACTCAGCCATAGAAAGGGACACATTTGAGCCTATTACACGAAGTGAAGCAAGTCAGAGAAAAACAAATATCGGGTATTAACTCATATATATGGAATTTTGAAAGATGGTACTGATGAACCTATTTGTAGGGTAGCAATGGAGACACAGACATTAAGAACAGACTTGCGGACACAGTGGCGGAAGGAGAGGGTGGGACAAATTGAGAGAGTAGCATGGAAACATATACATTACCATATATAGAATATATAGCCAGGGAGAATTTGCTGTATAATGCAGGGAACTCAAATCCAGTGTTCTGTGGCAACCAAGAGGGGTGGGATGGGATGGGAGGTAGGAGGGAGGTTCAAGAAGGATAGGCATATACATACCTATGGCTGATTCATGGTGATGTATGGCAGAGACCAACACAAAGCTACAAAGCAATTATCCTCCAATTTAAATTAATTTTAAAAAATCTCTGATGTGTGGGTCTCTATAGTAACGTTTACTTGAGTTGTATATAAGAAACACAAAGCTACTCTTGCCCAGTTAAAACTGGTTGAGACCACCAACCATTCAGCCAGGCTTGTGCAAGTATCTGATAGGTGACCTTCTGATGTCAGAAGGCTAGAAACTCCATTCTCAGATCATGTTAGTGCCACCATTTTCTGAGTATGTGTCCCATGAAGAAGCTTTTGACTTAGACATGCCTGTGCAGAGCATTGATTATCTCACCTTTTTCCTGCCTCCCATCACCTTCTCCTGCACCTTTGACCACCCTATACTCTCCACACAGCAACACCCCAAGCCTCTTGCCTTTGAGGAGACAGGACCTGAGACTTGTTCTTCTGTCTCTTTACTTGATTGCCTTGTGAATAAACCCTTTCTCTTCTGTAAACTTCAGTGTCTCAGCACTTATTGGGCAAACAAAACCAGTTCAGTAACAGCTTTGCCAGAAACTGGTGAGCAACACAGAAATTCAGGTCCTGCTCCACGCCTACAGACTCAGAGTCTACCTTTTAACCCCTTGAACACATGCACGTTAACATTTAAGAAGCACAGTTTATGGCTGCCCTGGAAATCTCTGCCCTCTTCCTTAAGCCCTCTCCTTCCCTCCGAAAGAAGTTGCCTTTAGAGCTTTGAGCTCCCCTTCTCCATTCACTGGCCTGTCTTGATTCCCTGGTGGCTCAGACAGTAAAGCATGTGCCTGCAATGTAGGAGACCTGGGTTCGATCCCTGGGTCAGCAAAGATCCCCTGGAGAAGGCAGAACTCTTGCCTAGAAAATCCCATGGATGGAGGAGCCTGGTAGGCTACAGTCCATGGGGTTGCAAAGAGTCAGACATGACTGAGCAACTTCACTTTTGCTTGCAAAAAAAATGAAAAAACAAAAAACACAGTCAAAAACTTCTTCCAATTCTCAAGGTACTGTTGCTTCTCAGTACCACCTTCAGATCGCCTAATGTGAGTGCCCTCTACTGGCTTAGAAATTAAGCACTTCCTTTAGGAAACACTTCTGTTGCATTTCCCTCTGCTGGTTTTTTAGGGTTTTCGAATGGGGCTTGAAGCTCCTAAACAGGGCCATAAGGACTACTAGAGCATATGTATGAGGCTTGAGTCTCCTCCTGAGTTTTGGAAAGCTGATCAATGTCTATAGCCAGAGCAGTGGAGCCCATATCCTCTCTAGCTCAGATGGCTCTGATTCCCAGTTACCAAGTAGTCTGCCTTCCTGATATTTCATCCTTGCCACTTCTGCTTTAACCGAAAGCAGGGAACAAAGGAAGAGTGCCTAAGGGAGCCAGCTGACGGTGGATTCCTGGCTTAATCACTAGATATCTCTGAGACCTTCAGAAAATGATTTGCTTGCTCACCCAGTTTCTTCTGCTACCCGTTGTCTAGTAAGGCATGGAAATGAGAAGAGAAGGATCTCTCAGAACTCTTATGAAAAGTCAGAGATCACAACAGATGTGACAACTCTTAGAAAACCTGAAATACTTCACAAATGTGAAGGTATATATGTCCCTGAAACTACTAATGTAACCAGCTGCTCTGGTGCAGAACTAGCCAACTCCAGCCCCACCCCAATCCAGAGCTGCTCTTACATGGCCTAATGCTGTTTATATAATCCTCATTATTTGTCTAGATCAGGGATTCTCAACCTTGGCACTGACATGTGGACCCAATAGTCTTTGTTGTAAAGGGCTGTTCTGCACATTGTAGAATGTTGAGCAGCATCCATGGTCCTGACCCACTAGATGCCAGCAGAATTCCTCCCAAACACACACACAGTCATGACAATCAAAAATCTCTCCAGACATTGCCAAATGTCCTGGAGTAGGGGTGGGACAGGTCATCCCAAATAGATAACTACTCTAGATTCAGTCTACTCAGTCTTTCTAGTCAATGCAAAATATTGTGCAAGAGTTTCTACATAGAAGGTTCTGGGATACCCAAGGGGAAAGATAGATACTGTTTCCATTCCCAAAGCACTAGCAGAAAAGAGACAGGTAGAGCAGATGTGAGGAAGGAAAAATATAAGGGAATGTCAACAGACAAGAGACAATCTAGTCAAGCAAGGGTTTGATTTTTCTAGTGTTTTGTAGCACTTTTATAATTTAGAGATCACTTGCATCAGTTTCTCAATGACTCACATTGGGCAGAATTTTTGTTACAGACTGAGAAAATCAATGACCAGAGAAGCTATCATTCGCTTACCATGCCTGGTCCATGAGAGCTGTTAATTGGAGTAACATGTACATAAGTGAGACATGACTTCACGAGGGGATGAGCCTTAAGCTGGATCCTGGAAGGTGGAAATATTTGGAAACAGGAGGTATGGAGTGGGATACTCCAGCATCATTGATCTTCGACTTCTGCCACACACACAATAGACAATAGATAATTCACCATAAAGACATATCCAAGAGGCATGCCAGATTTGGGTGTAATGCTCACCTCCTACCTCTTCCCCAAGAAACTAAAGAGCTTCGATAATTCATAATTGTCAGAACTCTCACCAGTCATGGTGTGTGTGTGTGTGTGCATGTGTGCATTTGTACACATGCTTAATTACTCAGGTATACATGTGTGTGTGCACACATAATAAATCACTCATGATATGTATGTGCTCGCACACACTCATGTGTTTTGAGGGGTGCTGTGGCATAGGTAAGAGAAAGCAAGTTATCCTCCAGTTCCATCCCATGTCTAATGAAGTTCCATTAGTCATCCTCAACTTTGTGACAACTCACTCCCGATCATACCTTGCCAGGCGTCACAACATCTGGGCTGCATCTCCTGTTCTATTCAGGGCAGACAGTAGAAGCCATACAGAGGTGGTGGTTGAAATAGTACTTCTATGTGCACAGCTCTAGAGGGAACCACTGTTTATATTCCACTTTATGAGAACAGGGATCCCCGAAGTTACTTGACACAGCAGCAAAGGTTATAGGAACTGACAAACAACGTCTGTGACAGCATGGATACAGATCCCAGGACTTAAGGCAGGTGGAGGCCTCAACACCTAACAGCACATTGGTTACAAAGGTGGGCTCTTGAGTCAGGCAAGCTGGACATGAATCCCACTTCTGCTTCTATGTACCTTAAACAATTTAACAACTCAATTTTTCAGCTTCCTCATTTCTAAAGTTGGCAGTAGTGAGGATTGACTAAAAACATGTATTGAAGTGTAGAGGGCTGAAGATAGCACTGACATATGGTAAAAACAAATACCTATAATTATACTGATATATTAACATTCTGTCTATATAACATCAGTTTTCGCCCTCTGGGGATTAATTACCTTTTTAATTTTAATCGACTTACCTTTCCAAATAAGAACACATTGAACTGCACCTAAAAGGTCAACAGTACCATTTTTACCTAAGTATAATTAATATACAATATTATATTAGTTTCAAGAGTAAATCACTAAGTCAATATCTTTGTGTATTATAAAATGATTATCACCATAAGTCTAGTTACCATCTATAACATATGAAGCTAATTCAGTATTACTGACTATCTTCCCAGTGGTTAACCTGACGTATCCATGATACATGAAGTAACCAGGGAGTTCTAACATTCTTCCAAGCTTGGCTACTAATAGGGTTTTTAAATTTTCATTTGTTATTAACTAGAGGATAATTGCCCTTCCACTAGAGGACTGGAATAAAAACTGATCTTTTCCAGAACTGTGGCCACTGCTGAGCTTTTCAAATTTGTTGCCATATTGACTGCAGCACTTTAACAGCATCACCTTTTAGGATTTGAAATAGCTCAGCTGAAATTCCATCATCTCCATTAGTTTTATCAGTAGTAAGGCTTCCTAAGGCCCACTTGACTTCACAACCCAAGATGTCTGGCCTAGATGACTGATCACACCATTGTGGTTATCCCGTTCATTAAGACCTTTTTTGTACAGTTCTGTGTATCCTTGCCACCTCTTCTTAATCTCTTCTGCTTCTGTTAGGTCCATACCTAACAGAAGGTTTCTGTCTTTCATTGTATCCATCTTTGCATGAAATATTCCCTTCGTGTCCCTAATTTTCTTCATGAACCAAGAGCTTGCAGATGTACATGGTAGATTTAGAAAAGGCAGAGCAATCAAATTGCCAACATATGTTGGATCATAGAAAAAGCAAGGGAATACCATAAAAATATCTACTTCTGTTTCACTGACTATGCTAAATCCTTTGACTGAGTAGATCACAAGAAAATGTGGAGAATTCTTAAAGAGTTGGGAATACCACACCATGTTACCTGCCTCCTGAGAAACTTGTATGCAGGTCAAGAAGCAAGAGTTAGAACTGGATATGGACAACAGATTGGTTCGAAATTGGAAAAGGAGTATGTCATGGTTGTATATTATCACCTTGCTTATTTAACTTATATGCAGAGTACATCATGTGAAATGCCAGGCTGGATGGAGCACAAGCTGGAATAAAGATTGTGGGGAGAAATTAAATAACTCCAGATATGCAGATGACACTACTCTAAAGGCAGAAAGTGAAAAGGAACTAAGAGCCTCTTAATTAAGGTGAAAGAGGAGAGTGAAAAAGCTGGCTTAAAACTCAACATTCAATAAACTAAAATAGTATCCAGTCCCCATCACTTCATGACAAATAGATGGGGGAAAATGGAAACAGTGACAGACTTTATTTTCATGGGCTCCAAAATCACTGCAGACAGTGACTGCAGCCATGAAATTAAAAGACACTTACTCCTTGGAGAAAAGCCATGACAAACCTAAACAGTGTATTAAAAAGCAGAGACATCACTTTGCCAACAAAGATTCCTCTAGTCCTTTGGGATTGGAATGAAAACGTTTCACTGCAATCCCAAAGAACAGCAATGCAAACTACTGCACAACTGCACTCATTTCACATGCTAGCAAAGTAATGCTCAAAATCCTTCAAGCTAGGCTTCAACAGTATGTGAAATGTGAACTTCCAGATATACAAGCTGGATTAGAAAAGGCAGAGGAATCAGAGATCAAATTGCCAACATCTGTTGGATCTTAGGAAGACCTAGAGAATTCCTGAAAAGCATCTACTTCTGCTTCATTGACTACACTAAAGCCTTTGTGTAAATCAAAACAAACTGTAGAAAATTCTTCAAGAGGTGGGAATACTTTACCTGCCTTCTGCAAAACCTGTTTGCAGGTCAGTTTGCAACAGTTAGAACCAGACATGGAAAATGGACTGGTTCAAAATTGGGAAAGGAGGATGTCAAGGCTGCATATTGTCACTCTGCTTATTTAACTTATATGCAGAGTACATCATGGAAATGCAGGGCCAAATGAAGCACAAACTGGAATCAAGATTGTGGGGAGAAATATCAATAACCTCAGATATGCAGATGACACCACCCTTATGGCAGAAAGTGAAGAGGAACTAAAGAGCCCTTTGATGAAGGTGAAAGAGGAGAGTGAAAAATCTGGCTTAAAACTCAACATTCAAAAAATGAAGATCATGGCATCCAGTCCCAGTCCTTCATGGCAAATAGATGGGAAAACAATGGAAACAGTGACAGACTTTATTTTCTTGGGCTCCAAAATCACTGCAGATGGTGACTGCAGCCATGAAGTTTGCTCCTTGGAAGAAAAGTAATGACAAACCTAGACAGCATATTAAAAAGTAGTGACATTATTTTGCTGAAAAATGTCCAATAGTCAAAGCTATGGTTTTTCCCATAGTCATGTATGAATGTGAGAGCTGGACAATAAAAAAGGCTGAGTGCTGAAGAATTGATGCCTTCAAACCGTGGTGCTGAGAAGACTGTTAAGAGTCCCTTGGACTGCAAGGAGACCAAAGCAGTCCATTCTAAGGGAAATCAACCCTGAGTATTCATTGGAAGGACTGATGCTGAAGCTGAAGTCCAATACTTTGACCACCTGATGCAAAGGGCTGACTCATTGGAAAAGACCCTGATGCTGGGAAAGATTGAAGGCAGGAGGAGAAGGGGACAACATAGTATGGGATGGTTGGATAGCATGATTGACTCAATGGACATGTGTTTGAGCAACTCCTGGAGATAGTGAAGGATAGGGAAGTCTGGCGTGCTGCAGTCCATGGGGTCACAAAGAATTAGTCATGACTGAGCAACTTGACAACCACATGAGGATAATTGCTTTACAATATTGTGTTGGTTTCTGCCATGTAAAAACATGAATCAGCCATAGCTATACATATGTCTCCTCCATCTTGAATGTTCCTCCCACCTCCCATCCCATCCCACCCCTCTAGGTTGTCACAGAGCACCAGACTTGAGCTCCCTGCATCATACAGCACATTTCCCCAGGCTGTCTAGTTTTACCTATGGTAATGTATATGGTTAAATGCTACTGCCTCAATTTGCCCCACCCTCTCCTTCCTCTCCATGTCCACAAGTTTGTTCCCTATGTCTGTGTCTCTACTACTGTCCTGCAGATAGGTGCATCACTACCATCTTTCTAAATTCCATATATATGTGTCAATGTATGATATTTGTTTTTCTCTTTCTGACTTCTGAATTACACTTTGTATAATAGACTCTAGGTTCATCCACCTCATTAGAACTCACTTAAGTGCATTCCTATTTATAGCTGAATAATATTCCAGTGTGTATATGTACCATGACTTTTTTATCCATCCATCAGTGGACATCTAGACTGCTTCCATATCCTAGATATAGTAAACAATGCTGCAATGAACACTGGGGTACATGTGTCTTTTTCAACTATGGTTTTCTCAGGGTATATGCCCAGGAGAGGGATTGCTGGGTCATACAGTAGTTTTCCCCTTCATGAATCATAGCCTTGTTGTGGCAAAGGTGCTTGCATAAGTCAGTGAAGCTATGAGCTATGCTGTGCAGGACCACCCAAGATGGATGGGTCACAGTAAAAGTTATGACGAAACATGGTCCACTGGATGAGAGAATGGCAAGCCACTCTAGTATTCTCGCTGTGAGAACCCCAGGAACAATACAAAAAGGCAAAAGATATATATATATAACACCAAAAGATGAGCCCTCCAGGTCAGAAGGTATCCAATATGCTACTGGGGAAAAGGGTACAGCAATTACTGACAACTCCAGAAAGAATGAAGCACCTGGGCCAAAGTGGAAAAGATGCTCAGTTGTGGATATGTCTGATGGATATGTCTGATGGGGAAAGTCAAGTCTGATGTTGTAAAGAACAATATTGCATAGGAAATGGGAATGTTAGGTCCACGAATCAAGGTAAATTAGATGTGGTCAAGCAGGAGATGGCAAGAGTGAATATCGACATATTAGAAATCAGTGAACTAAAATGGACAGGAATGGGCAAATCTAATTCAGATGACCATTATATCTACTACTGTGGGCAAGGATCCCTTAGAAGCAAAAGAGTAGCTCTTATAGTCAATAAAAGAGTCCAAAATGCAGTACTTGGGTGCAATCTCAAAAACGAAAGAATGATCTTGGTTCATTTTCCAAGGCAAACCACTCAACATCAAAGTAATTCAAGTCTATGCCCCAACCACTAATGTTGAAGCAGCTGAAATTGACCAGCTCTATGAAGACCTATAAGACCTTATAGATCTAATACCAAAAAAAAAAAAGATATGGATGCAAATGTAAGAAGTCAAGAAATAACTGGAGTAACAGGCAAGTCTGGCCTTGGAGTACAAAACGAAGCAGGGCAAAGGCTAACAGTTTTGTCAAAGGAGCACACTGGTCATGGCAAATGCCTTTTTCCAACAATACAAGGGAAGACTCTACACATGGACATCACCAGATGGTCAGTACCAAAATCAGATTGATTATATTCTTTGAACCCAAAAATGGAGAGGTTCTATACAGTCGGCAAAAACAAGACCTGGAGCTGACTGTGGCTCAGATCAAGAGCTCCTTTTTGCAAAAGTTAGGCTTAAAGGAAGTAGGGAAAACCATCAGGGCATTCAGATATGACCTAAATTAAATCCCTTATGATTATACAGTGGAAGTGATGAATAGATTTAAGGGATTAGATCTGGTAGACAGAGTGCCTGAAGAACTATTGACAGAGGTCCATATACTGCACGGGAGGCAGTGATCAAAACTATCCCAGAAAAAAAGAAAGGCAAGAAGGCAAAGTGATTGTCTGAGGAGGCTTTACAAATAGCTGAGGAAAGAAGAAAAGTGAAAGGCAAGGGAGAAAGGGAAAGATATATGCAACTGAATGCAGAGTTCCAGAGAATAGCAAGGAGAGATAAGAAGGCCTTCCTAAATGAAAATGCAAAGAAATAGAGGAAAACAACAGAATGGTAAAGACTAGAGATGTATTCAAGAAAATTAGAGCTATAAAGGGAACATTTCATGCAAGGACGGGCACAATAAAGGACAGAAACTGTAAGAATCTAACAGAAAGAGAAGAAATTAAGAAGAGGAGGCAAGAATACACAAGAGAACTATGCCAAAAAGGTTTTAACGACCCAAATAACCATGATGGTGTGGTGACTCTCCTAGAGCCATATATCCTGGAGTGTGAAGTCAAGTGGACCTTAGGAAACATTACTACGAACAAAGCTAGTGGAGGTGATGGAGTTTCAGCTGAGCTATTTAAAATCCTGAGCGATGATGCTGTTAAAGTTATATTTCCTGGCATGCTATATTCAACATGCCAGGAAATTTGCAAAACTCAGCAGTGGCCACAGGACTGGGAAAGGTCACTTTACATTCCAGTTACAAAGAAGGGCAGTGCCAAAGACTGTTTGTACTACCACACAATTGCACTCATTTCACAAGCTAGTAAGGTTATGTTCAAAATCCTTCAAGCTAGGTTTCTGAAGTACATGAACCGAAAACTTCCAGATATACAAGCCGGGTTTCAGAGGCAGAGTAACCAGAGATCAAATTGTGAACATTCACTGGACCCTGGAGAAAGCAAGGGAGTTCCAGAAAAACATCTACTTCTGCTTCATTAACTATGCTAAAGCCTTTGGCTGTGTGCTGTGTGGATCACAGCAAACTGGAAAATTCTTAAAGAGAAGGGAATACCAGAACACCTTATCTGCTTTCTGAGAAACTATATGTAGATTAAGAAGAAACAGTTAGAAACAGACTTGGAACAATGGACTGGTTCAAAATTGGGAATGGAGTACGACAGGGGTGTTTATTGTTACTCTGCTTATTAAACCTATATGCAGAGTACATCATCCGAAATGCCAGGCTGCATGAAGCACAAGCTGGACTCAACACTGCTGGGAGAAATATCAACAACCTTGGATATGCAGATGATAGCATTCTAATAGCAAAAAGCCTTGATGAGGTTGAAAGAGAAGACTGCAAAAACAGGCTTAAAATTCACCATCATCCATTGGATCATAGAAAAAGCAAGAGCATTCCGGAAAAACACCTACTTCTGCTTCACTGACTACACAAAAGCCTTTGACTGTGTAGAACACAGCAAACTGTGGAAAATTCTTAAAGAGATGGGAATACCAGACCACCTTACTTACCTCCTGAGATATCTGTATGCAGGTCAAGAAGCAACAATTAAATCAGACATGGAAAATGGACTGGTTCCAAAATGGGAAAGGAGTATGTCAAGGCTGTATATCACCTTGCTTATTTAACTTATATGCAGAATATGTCATGCGAAATGGCGGGCTGGATGAAGCACAAAGATTGCGGGGAGAAATATCAATAAATTCAGATATGCAGATGATACCATCCTTACGGCAGAAAGCAAAGAGGAACTAAAGAGCCTCTTGATGAAGGTGAAAGATGAGAGTGAAAAAGCTGGCTTAAAACTCAACGTTCAAAAAACGAAGATCATGGCATCCAGTCCCATCACTTCATGGCAAATAGACGGGAAAACAATGGAAACAGTGACAGACTCTATTTTCTTGGTTTCTTTATCTTGATTTTGATTTCTTCAAAATCACTGCAGATGGTGACTGCAGCCATGAAATTAAAAGATACTTGCTCTTTGGAAGAAAAGTTATGACCAACCTAGATAGCATATTAAGACATTACTTTGCCAACAAAAGTCTGTCTAATCAAAGCTATGGTTTTTCCAGTAGTCATTTATGGATGTGAGAGTTGGACCATAAAGAAAGCTGAGTGCTGAAGAATTGATACTTTTGAACTGTGGTGCTGGAGAAGACTCTTGAGAGTCCGTTGGACTGCAAGGAGATCAAACCAGTCATTCCTAAAGAAAATTCATTGGAAGGACTGATACTGAAGCTGAAGCTCCAATACTTTGACCACCTAATGAGAAGAGCTGACTCACTAGAAAAGACCCTGATACTGGGAAAGACTGAAGACAGGACAAGGGGATGACAGAGGATGAGATGGTTAGATGGCATCACTGACTCAATGGACATGAGTCTGAGCAAACTGCAGGAGCTGGTGATTGATAGGGAAGCCTGGCATGCTGCAGTCCATGGGGTCAGAGAGTCAGACACAACTGAGCAACTGAACTGAACTGACTAAAGATCATGACATTTGTCCCATCACTTCATGGCAAATTAGAAGGGGAAAAAGTGGAAATAACGACAGATTTTATTTTCTTTGGCTCCAAAATCACTGTAAATGGTGACTGAAGACATGAAATTAAAAGACGCTTGCTCCTTGGAAGTAAAGCGATGACAAACCTACATAGCATATTCAAAAGCAGAGATACCACTTTGCCAACAAAGGTCTGTATAGTCAACCTCTGGTTTTTCCAGCAGTCATGTACGGATGTGAGAACTGGATCATAAAGAAGGCTGAATGTTGAAGAACTGATGTTTTCAGATAGTGGTGCTGGAGAAGACTTGCAAGTCCCTTGGACGGCATGGAGATCAAACCAGTCAATCCTAAAGGAAATCAGCTGTGATGATACCTGAAGGACTGATGCTGAAGCTGAAGCTCCAATACTTTGGCCACCAGATGTGAAGAGCTGACTCATTGGAAAAAAAACCTTGATGCTGGGAAAGATTGAAGGCGGAAAAAGGGGACAACAGAGGATGAGGTGGTTGGATGGCATCACTGATTCAGTGGACATGATTCTGACCAAACTCTGAGCAATTGTGGAGGACAGGGAAGCTTGGCATGCTGCAGTCCATGATGTCACAATCAGATACGACTTAGTGACTGAAAAAAACACGGAAAAAAATTTTTAATGGTAGTTTTATTCTTAGTTTTTTTAAGGAATCTCCATACTGTTCTCCACAGTGGCTGTATCAATTTACATTTCCACCAACAGTGCAAAAGGGTTCCTTTTTATCCACACCATCTCTCTAGCATTTATTGTTTGTAGATTTTTTGATGATAGCCATTCTGACTGGTGTGAGGTAATACTTCACTGTAGTTTTGTTTTTCTCTAATAATGAGTGATGTTGAGCATATTTTCATGTTTATTAGTCATCTGTATGTCTTCTTGGGAGAAATGCCAGTTTAGGTCTCCTGCCCACTTTTGATTGGGTTGTTTTTCTGGTATTGATCTGAATGAGCTGCTTGTACATTTTGGAGATTAATCCTTTGTCAGTTGTTTTATTTGTTATTATTTTCTCCCATTCTGAGGGTTGTCTGTTCACCTTGCTCAGTTTCCTTTCCTGTGCAAAAAATTTTAATTGGGTCCCATTTATTTTTATTTCATTTCTCTGGGAGGTGCATAGAGGATCTTGCTGTGATTTATGTCAAAGAATATTCTGCCTATGTTTTCCTCTTAAGAGTTTTATAGGCTTTGCTCTTATATTAGGTCTTTAAATCCATTTATTTTTGTGTAAGGTGTTAGGAAGTATTCTCATTTCATTCTTTTACACATAGCTGTCCAGTTTTCCCAGCACCACCTATTGAAGGGGCTATCTTTTCTCCATTATATATTCTTGCCTTCTTTTGTCAAAGATAAGGCACCCAAAGGCATGTGGGTTTATCTCTGGGCTATTAACTATAGCTTACCTATGTGTTTCTGTTCTACTCAGTTTCAAGTAACAGTGCACCATGCACTTTGACAACTATTCTTTATGGGCCTATTCTGTGGCAGGCACTCTGCTGGGTTCTGTATATTATTTTACTTAATTGTTTGTCAAGGCCTCAGGCTCCAGTAGTGTGACAGACAGAGCCTGAATTGCAAACTTTGATTTGTATGTCATGTCTTGGCAGAAATGGTGAATCATTTCAGCCCTGAACCCTAATTTCATTTACTCTAAAATCCAGAGGCTAAGGAAATATGAAGAATGAGAAGCCAACAGATACAGCCTGTGATGTAAAGGACTTAGCACTTTTAAGTGCAATGGGAAAACATCTTGTACCTTGCAGAGTTTGCAGCAAGGCTGTTTATGTGATCAGAAAAATGTCTTTAAATGATCTCTTGCCTACTCTCCGGATAATATTCCATAAGAAGGCTGTGTAAAGCTCTCAGCACTGAAAATACTTCCAAATCTTGTATTCCCAGCCCAGATCTACTCTCTAAGCCATTGTTCATTTGACATTCTCTTGGTGTCAAAAAGGCATATTTGACTTAATATGAGAAAAGCTCAGATGCCATCTCAGAAAATAGTATCACTGACTACACACTGGCTCAAATTAAAAATTTAGGTGCCATCCTGTGTGCCCCTTTCCTCCACTACCCACATGCAATCCATCACCAAATACTGCTAGCTCTCCATGCTAGTATAAACCATCCTTTGCTGTGGACCTCTGCAGACCTCCTAACTGGCCTTTTGACCCCCAATCCATCGGCCACAAGTGATCTTTAAAAATCTAAGTCTAACCTATGTCTCTCTTAATGCAAACTGTAAAATTCTTTATCATCTTCCCTTTGCTCTTTGCTGTAAATTTCTTACCCTACTTTGGCCACCTCATGCGAAGAGTTGACTCATTGGAAAAGACTCTGATGCTGGGAGGGATTGGGGGCAGGAGGAGAAGGGGACGACAGAGGATGAGATGGCTGGATGGCATCACTGACTCGATGGACGTGAGTCTGAGTGAACTCCGAGAGTTGGTGATGGACAGGGAGGCCTGGCGTGCTGTGATTCATGGGGTCGCAAAGAGTCAAGACACGACTGAGCGACTGAACTGAACTGATGAGGTCTTGCATGATGAGCTCCTGTCTGTCCTCCGTTTAGCCTTTGCTCATCGAGTCCAGTCACATTGATATCATTTCTTTTCCTTAAGCTCCTTCCAGTCTTGGGGCTTTGTGATCCTGTGCCCTCTGCTAGGAATACCTGCCCCTCAGCTCTTGGCATGGTGACATATTCTCATTCTGTGGTTCAAAGAGAAGATTGCTGTGGCTGACATGGCCTGCCCCTTTGACTTTCTTTAATTCACTTATCATAATCTGATATTTTGTTTACTTGTTGTAGCAGGTAGACTGTAAGGTAGAGTCCATGATTCCCATCCGTGATATGTGTTCCCTTGTGTGATCCCTCTTCTTAGTGTGAGCGGGACCCGATTGCTTCTAACCCACCGAATGTAATGAAAGTGACAGGCTGTATGTGATTATGTGTACATGATTATGTGTTATAGCATGTAACGTCCATCTTGCTTAGAGACCCTCTTCCTTGGTAGTTTTGAAGAAGCAGGCTGCCAGGTTATGAGCTTCTTTATGACAGGGATTGAGGAACTCAGCCCCAAAGCCTACAAGGAAATGGGTGCAGCCAATGACTCTGTGAGCTTGGATGTGGATCCTCTCCCTGTTGAGCCTCAGCTCTTGGCATGGTGACATATTCTCCCAGCCCTGACATCACTGTTATTGCAGTTGTGCAAAGAACTCAGCTTAGAGAAGGCAATGACAACCCACTCCAGTATTCTTGTCTGGATAATTCCATGAACAGAAGAGCCTGGCAGGCTACAGTCCATGGGGTCACAAAGAGTCGGACACAACTCAGTGACTAAACAACAAAGGACCCAGCTAAGCCAGACCTCTATTTCTAACATACCAAAAATGTAGGATAACAAACATGCTCTTTGTAAACCGTTATGCAACAAGAGATAACCAATACACTTGTTAAGTGACTCCTACATTAGAAAGTAAACTTCAGGAGGCCAAGGGCCTTTTCACTTTTCATTTCTGAAGCTCAGAACCCAGCAGGGTATTTAGTTTAGACAGCTAGTAGCGGACACTTGCATGTAAGTAGGAAACATTCAATAAACAGTAACTGTTAATATTAATATTATAATCCCATGTATTGGCAGGAATATGTAGTTCCTGTTCTCTAATAGAGTTGAAGTCACCTTTAGGGACAGGTGTGGCTGACTGCCATGGGTACAGAAAAGTACCAATTAAGGGCTTCATGTTCTCCTGAATCAAATACCAAGTACCTGCTTCTGTCTGCCCTTTTTCCTTTGGGGTCAGATCGTCTTCCCATCTCTAATACCCTATCACTCCCACCTATGCAGAGTTAGAGCGGGCTTACCCACTCCCTCTCCTAGTTCCTGAATGCACATATGTCCTTGCCCTGATCCATCAGCATATCCCATCCCCCACTTTCTCCTGCAGTTGGTTCAGGGTTGCCCACGTGACCCAAGTCTGTCCAATCAGAGCCAAACTCAGAAAATCTGAATGTACTATTGGAAAAGAGCAGCCTCTTTGCCCAATATGGAGTGCTAACTATGAGGCTGATATAAAATTAGAGCTGCCGGGACCTCCACACGGGGACGGACTGTGTAAAAGTCATTTAAGACTGAGAAAATGGTGCTGAGAGATGAAGAGAGGCAGATGTTTAATGCTATCACTTGAGACCCTGGATCCAGCAGTGCCTAAAGACCCACCTCTTGGCTTTTTATTTCAGTGAAATGAATCTCTTCCCCCTCTACTTCCATTTTTTAAAGCCATTTTGAGTTGAGCGTCTACCACTAGCAACTAGAAAAGCCTTATTACCTAGGATGTGCCATTAAATTGACACAGAAGGAATGAATGGGTATGATGTCTACAGAGAATTCTGAAATAAAGATAAAAAAAAAGCTCATCTAAATAAATATTTAATAAAATACCATTGCAAATAAACTACTGAAATAGAAACCCCACAGGATTTAAAAAATTTTTGTGGTTGTCTAGCATTTGCATAGGATTTTGTGAAGAAATGGCTTAACAAGACAACTTCCTTAATACAATACAAAAGTGTCAAGTGCAAATATTTTAAATAGTAACATCACTGAACAGTATTCAATGGTGGAAACGATACCTTTAAACTTAGAAAAAAAGCTCTTGGCCATAACAATAAGATTGGCCTCTATTTTCTAACTTTGAGAGGTCATTATTCCACAATGCTATTTATCTTTCTGATAAAAGGCTCATAAGACAGAAGAACTTGTTCTGTTTTGGATTTTTCCGCCTACCTTTTTTTTCAAATGGGTGAAGAATAAGCAGTTCTCATTAAAAAGAAATAAAAAGTAAAAACAATCTATGATTACCCAAACTGGACTTCAGATACAAAATCTGAGCCTTTGGGAATCAATAAGGTCACTGGCCTGTAGAAGCTCAGGACCTTGCCAAAGTCAGGTCTGCCTCTCTGGGGAGGAGATGAGAGGCTTGAAGAGCCACCAAGCCAATGGGATTCTCTGCTGATTCTCCTTGTAAGGGTGGGTCAGCTGATGGACCTGACCCAGAGCAACAAGATCTCCAAAACTGTCTACTGTAGGACCCAACAAATAAGTGGAAAAGCTAGAGGACACCTCCAGGAAGTGTTTACCCAGTCCCGTCTAAGTCATAATCCTAAGCGGCAAAGATGATCCAGCAGTGTTCCAGAGGTGTTTGAATAAAAGCTTTGGTTCCATTCAGCTGGTCATTCCTGGTAGAGCCCCTCGGTGTGTGCAGACTTCATGGCCGGCGGACAGTCACCACTGGAGTTGTGTTGTGGCAACAGCCTGTTTGGTAACAAGAAGAAATGATTAGTTCTAAGGCCTCTTTAAAGAGCAATGTTGAGTGTACGCGACTGAATAAATGACATCCTTTGTCGGTTTATTTTTGGCTGCTTCTTGCAACCACACCAGACTTGGGGCTACACTAACTTTACAGATGAGGAAACTGGGGATGCAAGAGGTTAAAATGCCTGAGTTAGGGGTAGAGGTTATGATCCTTCTCCCTGTTCTAATTTGGATATTACATTTTCTCCAATTACTGTTTGTGTCCTTACAACAATCCAGTGAGAGAGGCAGAGCAAGGAGTAGCCCTATTTAACCCATGAAAGAAAACTGAGAGCAGAGATGTTGGATAGCTAGTTCAAGATCACACAGCTAAAAAATGGCATAGCTGGGATTCAGACGCTATCACCAAATCCTAATTAACTATTTCTTTACATCATTAGCAGAGGGAGATGTAGTAGGGGGCGAGAACTAGGTCTGTCTTTTTTCATCCCAGTGATGATAGGTTTCAGAGGAAAGTGAGAGCGGAGGTAACACTATTGATATTAACTTAACTGGCTCCATGGATTCTCTCTGAATTTCAAGTAGCCTTCCTAACACTGATACCACATGGTGGGGAACTATGGCACACACCAGAGCTTGGCTGACCAACACACATTCTTAAAGCTTTTTTCCTTGTGGGTTTGTACTCCATTTCCCAGCCTCCCTTCCAGTTTAGAATGACCATCTGCCAAAATTCCAGCCAATGAGGTCATTTGGGGTAAGAAAGCGGGAGGTTCTGGGAAATATTTCATTTACTTGATAAAAAAGGTCACACTCAATTGGTGAGGGAGGACTCATTTATTTCTCCCTTCATCCTGCCTTGAATGTGGTTGGTTGAGCCAGGGCCATAGCAGCTTTCCTGTGGGCATGAGGTGACAGGTCAATGGGGTAACACAGAAAAGCAGAAGGTCCCTGGTACCTTGAGGACACTGGGTTGGCTCTGTGCCAGTACTGAGCTATCTCCAGCTTTTTGCTATGCAATAAAAATAAATTCCTATTTGTTTAAGCTAGTATCTATTTAGGTTTTTCATTACTTGCCACCAAAGCATTATTACCTTACTACTTCTTGGTAAAGCGTCTGTCTACAATGTGGGAGACCCGGGTTCGATCCCTGGGTTGGGAAGCTCCCCTGGAGAAGGAAATGGCAATCCACTCCAGCACTATTGCCTGGAAAATCCCATGGACAGAGAAGCCTGGTAGGCTACAGTCCATGGGGTCGCCAAGAGTCGGACACGACTGAGCGACTTCACTTCACTTCACCTGATAATTAAAAAAAAGAAAACAATTGAGAAGGAAACCTCCCTTCTCCATAAGAAGAGATGTGAGGATACTAGGCACCTCCTAACTTTGGAGACTGAGTGTGATGTGACCAGGGTTAGGGTGTTATTTGTGAAAATCTCCCCAAATGGTAAAGATTGAATTATTGCACTGACATGCACTTACCTGAGAGAAAACCAGTAGTTGATCAGGCTGGAGACTACCATGTAGGACACCATGATTGTCCCTGAAATGATGAGTGACACAAAGCCCAAGCCACAGAGGACACAAAGCAGTGAGAGGCCGCCCACAGAGATGACCAGTCCTAGAGGAGAGCATGTCAAAAGAATCATTCATCTAAAACAGACTGAAGATGCCAAACCCTGTACCAATGGGTTTAAAACAACAGTTAATTCAGATGCTTTAAGTGAAGAGATTTCCCATAAAAATCCAGACTTCTGGCATTGCTTAAGAAGGGAAATAGTCTCAATACCCATATGAGCATTGTTGCATGGCACCAACTGACTGGCCTTCCAGTTTCCTCCAGGCCCTACTGTACCCAACTGAATCATTCTTGGACTGCTTTGCTCACTTCTGCTATCTGCCTTGCCCATGGGTATTTGAATTTGAAACCCTCTCACCCTCAAGGTCAGGGATGGACTCCCAGTGGAATCCTCTAGAAGGAGTTAGCCAAGGCAGTAATAGGGATGGTAAATTATGTCCAATGTTTCAAAGTACCTAACAAATACTATAATTTGCACTTATCTACAACCTATGGAAATAAAGGCTATGCAGGCTAAGTAAAGTAAAATCTAAACATTTGATTACATCTTTTACAACCCCACCTGGCAACCATCATGCAGTAACCATAAGGTCTGAATGATCATTTTACCCATCATTATTTTTAATGGGAATATTAATGAGTTAGCATCTAATAAGTGCAGAGCAAATACATTTTTGTAATATGGGATATATGGGAAAAAATAGTAAAAGGTACTACAGAAAGAGCACAGCTTTTTATAGTTGACTGAGTTGGACCCTAGTTAAGGATTTATAGTATGAATTCCTGGGCTTCCTTAGAGTTCTAGTTTCACTCATCTGTAAAAGGAATATAATAACTACCTCTAAGTGATGGCATGACAATTAAATAACCATCACACACGTGACAGTCAGTGGTAGTTTTTGTCTGCTCAGCACACTTCCTCTTGCCTCCCTCATAGCCAGATTTCCCCTTCCAGTGTAGAATTAATGACATGGCAAATGCTGCATGGCAGACCTCCTTCCCCTTGCCTCACAAGTGGTCAAATTGCCTACCCGGTCCTCCACAGTGACAGTTTCAGGGATGGACCATGGAAAGGAAGGAAAGTAGAGAAACTAAGCAGATGTGCTGCCTTTTCATAAAGATTCACAAAATCCTAGATCAGTATTGTTCAAAGGATGGCTAACCACCACAAAGAAATGGCAAACATCTCTTTGTGGATTGTGATCTGGTTTGAAAAGGCAAACTGAGCCAATCAGATTTACTTTATCGGTAATTTTAGCAACTCAGGGAGAAGCTGACAACAGGCCGTGGGACTTCAGGAGGAAAGGTGAAGGGGGACCCTCAATACTCAGGAAGGCACCTGGCATGCAACAGATGCCCAATGACTGCTGAGTGAACGGCTTCTCTGTTTAACGACAACAGTTAGCATTCATGGAGAAGCTATTTACAGAACTGTAGGCTTCAATCCTCACAATCCTCTGAGACAGTATTATTACATCCCTATCTTACATATGAGGAATTTGAGGCTCAGAGAGAGTAAACTATGTGTCCAAAATCACACTGGGGGAGGTGGGATTCTAACAGACTCCAGAGTCCATGTTTTAACTACTCTGACAAGCTGCCTTGGTTAATGTGATTTTGACAAGAACAGCAACATTTGACAGCAGTGGCAGGTGCCCTGAGTCATTTTCCAAGAGGGTGAGTAACTGAGTAGGATACCTTCCAGTAATATGACTCCCACAAAAGCAGCCAGGGAGGTAAGCACCACGAGGAGCAGGAAGAAGCCGACAGGAACAGCTGACACAGCAACAAATACCAGCAAGGTGAGGGTCAGAAAAGGATGCCGGTCCAGGTACTGACCCACTGGAGACTTCATAAAGGAAACCACCTGTAGACAAAGCGGAAGAGCAGGTGTGAAAGCCATGTCTGAATGCCAGGTTGATGAATTTGCCCGAGCTGCAGAAGTATAAGCCAAGGTCATAAGGTTGGAAGGCCCACTGGTAAGATGTCAACAATAATAATCCTCCCAAGACATGACCTGCCCCAGCAACAACTTAAGGCAGCTGTGGACAGGGGTAAGTTTGAGGGCCCACCCAATCTCAAGTCTTGTGAAAGAAGGAAAGACCCAGGCACTACTGCTTCACACACACCCTCTCAGAAGACATACTCAGCATATGCTCTGATGTGGCGGCTCAGATGGTAAAGAATCTGCCCATGATGCGGGGAGACAGGGGTTCGATCCCTGGGTTGGGGAGATCCCCTGGAGAAGGGAATGGCAACCCACTCTAGTATTCTTGCCTGGTGAATTCCATGGACAGAGGAACCTGGAGAGCTACAGTCCATGGGGTTGCAAAGAGTCGGACGACTGACTTCAACATATGTACAAATGGCTGCTTACTTCACAGCTGAGGCTACTGAGGGAGCTTAAGTCCTGGCTACTTGGCATCACCTGGGAGCCTGTTTGGGGTTTTTTTTGGTGGGGGGGAATCTTTAATGAATTTGTTACAATATTGCTTCCGTTTTATGTATTTAGTTTGGCCAGGATGCATGTGGGATCTTAGACCCCCACCCAGGGATCAAACCCACACCTACGTTGGAAGGTGAAGTCTTAACCACTGGACCGCCAGGGAAGTTCCTGGAAGCTTGTTAGAAATGCAGTATCTTGGACCCCAATCCAGATGTGACAAATCAGATTCTGTTTTTTAACAAAGAGCACCAGGTGATCTGTACACACATTAAAGTTTGAGAAATAGTGGGGATGAAATGACTCACCTAGAGTCACACGGCTTCCAAGTGGCAAAATCTAGGCATTCAAAGTTAAATCTTTCCCTCTGGATGTCACATGTTTGCAATGGCGGCCATTTCATTAGGAGAAAATGTTACGTCATCAGCCTGATACCAGTCAAGCCACAGCCTGATGACTGCTGAGAGCTTATGCTGTGTTAATAGGTAGGTTATCTTCCTCCACCAGGCAAAAGGGTTTCTGGAGCTTGTTCAGTGGGGGAGGGCCGCTTTAATACAGAGCAGGCCCTCGGTATCTGTCTCACTGTATCTCAGTGTTCGCTGAACCCATGGTAGGCAAGGAGACAGCGGGGAAGCTGGGAGAAAACTCGAAGAGCCATAGGAACTGCAGACACGTTTATCTCTCCAGGCTGGCACAGGAGCCATGGTAGCAGATATAGCATAACATAATCACAACACATCATGACACACACCCCAATACAACACCACACAGCACAGCCGCAAGGGCTTGCCAGGTGGAGCTTAAATATGATTCGAGAACAAAAGTAGCCCATGGCCAAGCAAGTACCTTGTGAGGCACATGCGCAGTGCTATAAGTGATCTCAGCTGTTACATAATCATCATTTACAAAACATGGGGCAAGAGCGAGAGGACACGGGGCAAGACAGCCTGACCACTCCACCTTAGCTAATCTGCTCTTACAGCACCCTCATAAGGACAGGCTTCCCTCATCTTCTTAGGCTCCATGCCATCTCTCTCCTAAGTGCTGGCAGGCTAGTTCCCATTCCCTTGAAAGCCTCCATCATTCCAGAACTCTTCCCCATCAAGGGGCCCCGTGTAGGCCAGCAGGTAAATTGAAGACATAATTCAAGCTACAGTAATCATGGGTGCCACTAATCAGAACACATGCTCCTAAACGACTTGTTCACTCAAGTGATTCAAATGCAGGAAGTTGGAGGCAAGCTGGAAGGCATGAGGGTTCTGTAGTTCAAGCTGATGACAAAAAAGCACAAGACTCACTCTGTTTAACTAGAAAAGGCTGTAAAGCACAGGACTCACTCTGTTTAACTAGAAAAGGCTGTCTCAAGAAGCCACAGCTATCGGTCTTGGGGCTTCAGTATTGACAAACTTTACTTCCTGCCCGGCCACAAAATGGCATAATGTACACTGGTTACACCGCCTCCAGCTACTCCTTTCTGACAAAAGCTATCTAAGACTTTGCTATTCAGCTTCTCTTGTCAGAGGTTGACTGTGCCAGGAATAACCTGTGAGCTAGAAATACTGTGTGGATACTCCAGCATCAGAACCCAGTGAGATCTTCTGGTTAGGGCTGTTAGAGGTGAGAGAGAGGCAGAGGGGTCACGGGAGTGGGGCTAGTCCTTCGAGCCGCCTCAGATCTTGGATGCTTTCCAGCTCTAATCCACAGATACCCTGAGTAAACCCCCAGATGTCATCCGGCAGAATAAACTGTTCTCTCTGATCCTCATAAACAAGAGACCCAGCAGTCACAGTGGGGAGGAGCAGATGAGGCTGGAACACCAGAATTCCAGGCTTAGGACTTCATACCCAGACTGTCCAGTACAGTAGCCCCATGTGGCCCTGAGCACCTGATACACGGCTAGTGTGACCAATAAACTAGGTTCTTAATCTAAATTTAAAAATTGCTACTTGATTCAGTCATTGAAAACAGTTAATTATATTTCAAATAAGTTGGGAATGTTTCAAATAGTTTTTCAATTATACATTTTATGAAATTTGAATAGAGACCAAGTGTCTCCAATGGAAAATTAGCATGTGAATTGAGAGGTGCACTGAGTGTATTTAAAAAAGAATGCTTCATGACCTAGAAGGGTGAGATGGGGGGAGGTGAGGGAGGCTCAGGAGGGAAGGTATACATATATATATTTATATATATATATAATTATGACCAATTTGCATTGTTGTATGGCAGAAACACAAACTTGTAAGACAGTTTTCCACCAATTAAAAAATAAATAAAATTTGTTTAAAAAGATATCTCACCAATGATTTTTTAATATTGATTATATGTTGAAATTATATTGTTATATTGGGTTATATAAAATATATTATTAAAAATTAAATTTACACAGTTCTTTTTATGTTTCTTAATATGACTACTTGAAAATTTTAAACTATATATGTGGCTCACATCCTATTTATATTGGAAAGTGCTCACTCAAACTTTATCTAGAAAAAAATAAGAAAACTGCTGGCTTTGGGGCAAGACTGTCATACAACCAAAGGAATAATTTTTTGACTAATGTAAACATTTCAATATTTTTTATTGACATATAATTGCTTTACAATGTTGTGCTAGTTTCCACTGTACAACAACATGAATCACCCCGGTCCCTCTCGAGCCTCCTTCCCACTCTTCCATCCCACTCCTCCAGGTCATCACAGAGCACTGAGCTGAGCTTTCTGGGCTATAGAGCAGCTGCCCACTAGCTATTTTACACATGGTAACATATATATCCAACATGATTTTACACGTCGTAGCGTATAGATCCAACCAGTCCATCCTAAAGGAAATGAGTCCTGAATATTCATTGGAAGGATTGATGTTGAAGCTGAAACTCCAATACTTTGGCCACCTGATGCGAAGAACTGACGCACTGAAAAAGACCTTGATGCTGGGAAAGACTGAAGGCGGGAGAAGGGGATGACACAGGATGAGATGGTTGGATGACATCACCGATGCAATGGATGTGAGTTTGAGTAGGCTCTGGGAGTTGGTGATGGACAGGGAAGACTGGCGTGCTGCAGTCCATGGTGTTGCAAACAGTCGGACACGACTGAGCGACTGAACTGACTGAGCATATATATGTCAACGCTACTCTCTCAGTTTGTCCCACTCTCCCCATCCTGCATGGCCACATCCATTCTCTATGTCTGCATTTCTATCCCTGCCCTGCAAACAAGTTCATATGTACCATTTTTTTTAGATTCAAAGGAAAAATTTTTTTAAAAAGATGAACCTGGCAGTCCTGTGGAAGAGGCAACAAGGAAGATTTGCAGGGAAACTAGCAAGAGATAATGATGGCCAAAACTAGGTTGATGGCAGAGGAGGAGGAGATGCTGTATGAAAGAGGAATGAAAAATGAAAAATCAACAGGACCATCTGGCATGGGGATCCAAGAGGAGACATGCAGGAAGGGACTACTTACAGTCCTTAAAGAAATCTAAGTTTTTCTTAACCTCTTCTAAATCTGGGACCTACAACCAAAAAATATAAAGTCATTCAGATATGCAGAGACACCAATTTGAGATGCACACAATTAAGCCCAGCAATTGTCTTCCCTTAGGGAGAATGGCCCTGCTCTGACAGTCTGTCTCAGAAGGGGAAGATATGATTCATTTATGCCTAGTAATAATAGAGAACATTCATTAAATACTCAAGTGCCAAGTACTATTTTAAGGACCTTCAATAAACTTCCTATTTCTGTCTACAATGCTACGAGATAGATAACAAGGGAAAATTTAACATTACTTAAATTTGGGAATTAGAATATAGCAATTAACTTTTCATTCTTCCAGGCAACACAGGGTGACACAATGGAAGGACAGAAAGTGGAAGAGCTTATCACTCAGGAACATTTTCCATCCCTACCCTGAAATAGATCCAGGTATTCTAATCAAGATTTTACAGGCATGGTGCAGTGCTGAATAACCCAGGAATGCAAAGTTGGAACAGACTGGCACCATTAAGTGCCAGACTCTGTGTTAAGGCCTTCTCAAATAGCATCTGAGATCATCCTCACAACAAATCTATGCGCCTGGTACTGCTTATTTTAAAGGAGATGAGATGTAGAGTCAGTGAGCCCGAGCAACTAGCCCAAGGTCGGACAAAGATGACTTATTTTAAAATGCACACATGAGTATGGGAGGTTCCAAAGTAGGGACAATGTGGCCAGTGTTTAAGGACATAAAGCCTCCACCTGGAACTATTTAGAAGACAGGCTACTTCCCTGGTCTGAGAACAAAAAAAAATAATCAGTATCCACTGTCCTTTGCTACCAGAAGAGCTCTGGAGGGCAGAGGGATCAGGATTATTTAAAATCACTGGTAATGACAAATCCAAGGTTCTATGTGATAGTTTCTTCTAGATTATGGTCCTATAATTCAGGATTGGGACCCAGGTGCAAAGGAGGTAATTCAAAAACATCCTTTGTGGAAGGAAAGGGCCAGCATGAGAGCAAGACTATTTTGTCACAGGTAATCCACATGGAGACAGCACTGACAGGGTGGGGTCGGGGAACGGTATCTGCCTAGCCCATGCTCGCTCTCTCTTCTCTCCTCTCTGAAAACTGCCCCCTCTCACAGCAGGGGCATACCCCTGAAGCCATGTTTATACCCATGAAATGAGAAGTCCCAGCCCAGCTGCCATCTCCCTGGTTATAGGTGACTTGGTCAAGCAGATTCTTGCTCCTAGGAGTCAAGCACTCTCAAGACGAAGTTCCACAGAGGGCTTCAGCTGGGAACTGGAGGAAACATGAGGAGTTAAAGGTACCATCTTGGGCAGGTGTGTCTGCCCAAGTGAAGAGAACAGCAAAGGAAGCCAGGCTGCAGAGAGAGAAGAATGAAGCTGATACACAAGGAGAAGTTATAATGAGGAGCAATATGGTTCAAGAGAGGGTACTGAGAGTTACTTCTGACCCCAGTGACCCCTCCTGAGGCTCTGCCCTGCTACTTCTTGCCTTTGGCTTCTGGGACAGGATTACATTTCCCCAAAGTTCTGGCAGGTTCCACTGTTTGTTTGTTTGTTTAAGCTATTTTGGGCAGGTTTCTGACTCTGTCAGCCCAACAGTAAGACATTAAGACTTTATGTTCAAGAGGTTTCCTAAAAGAGATGATGGAGTTGTTTCACAAACACTCAATCTGGAAACCATCTATTCTTATCTGGAACTCAAAGGGCTTATGAACTCTAAGGATATAAATTACTTAGGACAAAGAAATCACCTAAATATCACTGAAGCAAGGGGATGACTATGTAAATTATGGTATATCAATCTGAGGGAAGTTTCTACTACAAAAAAAAGCAACTGGTAGGAAGACCTATGCTTTAATCTGGAAAAACACCTATATACAATATCAAACAAAACTATAGAACTACATCTGCCATAATTAAAAACACTGTATCTAAAAATTACATACTGAAGAGGCCTAATAATAATAAAAACAACGATAATACCACCACTGGATTTATCAGTGATGGGTTTACAGGTGATTTCCCTTCCGTTGTCTGCCAATATTACTCTATTTAGTAAACACAATTAATACTAATTAATTCAATTAATATAATTTAAAATTTTAACAGGAACTACTCTACCTCAGGACTATCTGAAGAACATCAAGGCTGAGCCAACTGATGGATGACCCATCCCTCATTCTGGGAGTCGATTGCCCTGGAAGTTATCTAGTCCAAACCCACTCCACTGACCATGGCTGAAGATCTAAGGTGAAAAAATGAAGAAATGTCAAGAAGTCAGAGTTCATATGCTTTGAAATGCCTACCTTAGAAGGTAGATGTGAATATTAAATAAGTTAAGACATGCCAAGTGCCTAGCACAGTGCCTGGCATATAGCAAGTGCTCAACCATGGTTAATTAATGTACAGTCAATTCCTATTATTTGCAGAATCCTTATCTGTGAACTTGCCTATCACTAAAATTGATCTGTAACCCCAAAATCAACACTTTAAGGTGCTTTCATGGGCATGCACACAGCAGTGAAAAACTTGAACCGCCTGAGGCACATGCTCCCATCTGAGGTCAAACTAGGTTAACACTCTGCCTTCTTGTTTCCGCTCTTTACACAACTGTCCTTTTCATGGTATATTTACTGCCACCTCTTTCTGCATTTTTACGAGTTTCTTTTGTCGTTGGTGGTGATTTTCCCATTTAAAATGTGTAGCAGTACTGGCTTGTATTCCTAGGAATAAGAAGGCTGTGATGTGCCTTATAGAGAAAAGGCAAATACCAGACAAACTTCATTCAGGCAAGAGATACAGCTGCCTATATAGTATAGGCTGTTGGCCTGGAGTTCAACCTTAATAAATCAACAGTATGCATAGGATAAAGGTCCCTTTAAACAAAGACACACAAAACAGGTTATGGTTTTATTGGCTGATGAAAATGTTGGCACCAGAAGTTTGCCAGAACCTATTTCCCATTTGAGCAATGGTTCAACCAGTCTGTGAGATGCAATTGGAATGGTTCAGTGTCTGAGGTGAGTCAACAGAACACAGATAATGAGAATCAACTGAAAATGTAGATGAGTATGAGTACCTTTCTCACTAACGTTAGTAACAAGAATCTCAGCCTGCTGACTAGAAACTTACTTGTCTCATCTAAAAATAGCTTGCTAAATGCAGAGTGCCAGAGGCATTTTGGGATGAGTTCAGAAAAGATCCCTATAGAGTATACTGCTCTAGACTACAAAGGCATGGGTCCTCAAAGAGATCCTAGTGGAACTGTGGCATCGAATACAAAAATCAGATCATCAACCAGCTCACTTTGTTACATACATATATGTATTTTATGGGTATATTGCATAGAAAAAAGTCTAGAAGGACATTCAACAACATGTTAATAATATTATCTCTGAGAGCTGTTTTTTTTCCTCTTGAAAAAATACTGAAAGACATGGAAGAAAACAATAGATATATAAGTTCAAAAAACCAAAATATACTGTCTCAAGTCTCACTGCCATTGAATGGCTACTGAGCACTAGGTAAGTGGCTAGTTCAAATGGAAATATGCTGTAAGTGTAAAATACACACTGATTTCAAAAACTGAGTAAAAAAAGAATATAAAACATCTCAATAACTTTTATGATTAATATTTTTATAATGATTACATGTTAAAATGATAATTTTAGATATCTCAGGTTTAGTAAAATATTAAAATTAAGTTCACCTGCTTTTTTTTACTTTTAAAATGTGGTTCCTAAATAATTTTAAGTCACACATGTGTTCTATGTCATATTTACATCAGACACTGGGTTTCTAGTGAAACACTGGACTCTAGTAGTCTCTCATTTTTAGGGTAACAGGTCAAAATTATAACAAAAGGATGGTATCTGTGGCACAGACTGAGAGTTGCCTCTATCTCCAGCTAAAGAATTATACTTGCTACAAGATGATCAGAAAACTAAATTCTGGTCTGTGAGATGCAACTGGAAGTTCTGTGTATGTGAGACTTTTAGGAAGTCTCCTTAAATTGGAGGTGGCTTGCAAGTCTTTTTCTCCCCACAACATCTTACTGCCTAGAATGTGGATTCAATGGCTGATACTCTAGCAGTCATCTTGGTCAGTGAGTTTGAAGGTCACAACTTAAACATGACACGGTGGTGAGTTAGAAAGATTCTGACCTATCTCCAAATTTCTCCTACTTAAGGGAGAAATAATTTTCTATGGCGTTAAGCTAGTGTTATTTTGGAATTTTCCATTATGTGCTCTGATTAGAAACTGACCTTTGAGTTACTCTGGACAGATGCTATCAGCAAAGACAGCTTCCTCTGCAGCTCCTGTAAGTCCTTTGAAGCACTCGGGGGCTCCTCTTTTGCCATCCTGAAACCCACTTCAGTCTCTTTAAGGATTAATTCCACCAGGAAGCTCTTCAATGCAGGGCACAGTCAAATCTCTCATGTCACCTTGTCTCTTGTCACTGGAGGAAATGAAAAGTATCTTAAACCATTAGTGGCTTCCACTCAGTTGACCCAACGAGGGCTTCCACTGTCCTCACACACTGATGATGGGCATAGAGATGAAGGGTAACCAGGCAGTATCCACCAAAATATCAAATTGTACACACCTTGACCCCAAAATTTATTTTCCAGGAACCTGAGTTTCCAGGCTAAATAATGATAAATTCATACAATGGAGTCAGAGAAGGCAATGGCACCCCACTCCAGTACTCTTGCCTGAAAAATCCCATGGATGGAGGAGCCTGGTAGGCTGCAGTCCATGGGGTCTCGAAGAGTCGGACACGACTGAGCGACTTCACTTTCACTTTTCACTTTCCTGCACTGGAGAAGGAAATGGCAACCCACTCCAATGTTCTTGCCTGGAGAATCCCAGGAACAGGGGAGCCTGGTAGGCTACCGTCTATGGGGTCGCACAGAGTCGGACACGACTGAAGCGACTTAGCAGCAGCAGCAGCAGCATACAATGGAGTATTGTATAGACATTAAGATGATGTTGATACTTATTTAATGAAAATATGTCTATGATGTAAAAAAATTATAAAATACCGATTACTACATTTTATGTATATATCCATAATATACATATATCCACAGTAAAATAAAAGATCTAGATGCACATATAATAAAATGTTAATGGTATCATCTCTGAGAGCTTATGTTTATTTTTTTAGCCTGATAAAATGCTGAAAAGAATACAGAAGAAAGTAAGGCTGAAGACACTATTTCGAGTCCCACTGCCTTTTTTTTTTTGCCAGAAAGCCTTCTCAAACATATGACCGTGGCCAATTTCTTTATTTACTACCCACACTAAATAGGCTGGCTCCCAATTACATTGTGCCATAAATTACTCTCTATTTACTTGTAAGTCTCATTTCCATAACAAGAGAGGGACAAACTTTGCTACAATCATACTCTGTGACTCAATGGCCTGGAATTTCCAGGACGGTCCCAATAATAAAAGCTGTTTGTTAAATTATATATCTATTTTTAAACCCTTTTTAATTTTTATATAAACAAATACTTTATTATTTTATATTTTCCAGAACAACACTGTAAGGCTGGGCTGGACACAGAGATATCTTTTCCATTATCCCTTACAACTTATCTCCTGAGCTATAGCACAAATGCTAAAAGATTCTATCACAGTGGACAAAATTAACCGAGAAACGTTCATATTTATTTACCATACTCAACATCCCACATGGTAATTATGTGAGATGGGAAGTGATGATGGTGGTTTAATTGGTAAGTCATGTGGAATCTTGGGACCCCATGGACTGTAGCCTGCCAGGCTTCTCTGTCCATGGGATTTCCCAGGCAAGAAAACTGGAGTTCTTCTCCAGGGGATCTTCTTAACCTAGGGATTCAACTCTCCTAATCTCAAATCTGCAACAGGCAGGAACAAGCCCAGCTACCGTCACTGGTTCCCAAGGCCTTGGAAACCTAGGGGCCATCCGGACCGGTTTGGGAAGTTCAGTGTGGATAGTCTCCAGCATTCCAGGCAGATTCTTCACCACAGAGGCACCAGGGATGACACATCTCCTAATATCGATAGGGTCTGTTGTTGTTGTTTAGTTGCTAAGTCATGTCCGATTCTTTGCAACCCCATGGACTGCAGCCCGCCAGGCTCCTCTGTCCATGGGATTCTCCAAGCAAGAAGACTGGAGTAGGCTGCCATTTCCTTCTCCAATAGGGTCTAGTAGCAAATTAAAGCACATTTTTAATCACCCAGCTAGAGATTCTCTGCTACAATCCCTTTTGTGAAACAGGAATCCCCTGGACTGGACAGGACTAGACCCTTCATCCCTATCTTCTGTCTCTGAAGCTGCAGCTGGCACAGATTAGAATTGGCCATGTTCCCAGCACTCAACTCCCCTAATCTCAAATCTGCAACGGGCAGGAACAAGCCCAGCTCCCGTCACTGGTTCCCAGGGCCTTGGAAACCTAGGGGCCATCCGGACCGGTTTGGGAAGTTCAATGTGGATAGCGTGGGTAGAAAGCCATTGGCCATAGCTGTAAAATGCAATCAGCTGGCCACCAATCCCCAGCCCCCCTAGTCACTCACTCCTCCTCCTCCTCGGAGGGGCCTCCTCAAGCAAAGACAGGTTTCAGGAGGAGGGAAGGGGGCAACCCCTTAATCCGACGCAGCGCACAGTTCCCCGCCTTCTGCCTTCTCCAGGCCTTCCGGGCTGAGCCAGGACAACACAAGCCAACCCGCCCTTTCCCTTCCACGGCCCACCCGCTAAAAGCCCCTGTCTCTTCCTCGCCCACCCGCCCCGGGACAAACGGAAACCCTGAACGTTCCAGCCGAGATGGAGAGAAGTCGCACCGAGTACCCCGTCATTAATTTGGGGAGGAGAATCCACCTTTGGTACCTCCTGCAGTGACGGGGCAGGGAGACCCCATAGGGATGAGGGCATCCATTTTTTGATGATGGGGACTTCCCAACCAGGTTTCCCAAGAAAGAGAGGGGTCTTCGGGGTTGGATAGGGGTGGCAACCCTTTACCGGAAGCAGTAGCAGGTGTAGGAGTGCGTGTGTTGTGTGTGTCGCAGGGGCTGGGGAGGGATGAGACCTCCCTTAGTAGTAGGGGGGTGTGTGTGTGTGTGTGTGTGTGTGTCTCGCAGCGGCTGGGAAGGATGGGACTCCGTGCGTGCGTGTGTGTGTGTGTGTGTGTGTGTGTGTGTGTATGTCACCGACTCCCCTTTCAACCCACCTCCCCCGTGCTCCTCCATTTGTCCAGCCCGGCCCAGGGGTCTAGCCAGCCGGGGCCCTCGGTTCCCCAAGCCCGAGTTCTCACCTGGTCCCCGGGGCCGCGGTACAGGAGGAGCAAAGGAGATCTGACGGAGCCGCGGGGTCGGCGCGTGAGCCTCCGCCCTCGCCTGCGCCCCAGCCCCTACCCACCTCCGCCGCGTAGCCCCGCCCCGCTCTTCCCCTTCCTTTCCCCGCCCCTCCCCTTCGCTCGGCTCCAGCCTCCTGCCGCTCTCCCAGGGCTGCCTCCTTCAGTATTTTGCAGCTTCCGGGAGAAACCCGAGCGAGGAGCACGTGAGGAAACTAAGGCTCAGAGAGAGTTGCCGTTCCTACACTCTTGGCTTGTGGTGAGGGTGCCCCGGCCATCTCTGAGACAGGTGAACTGGCAGGTATGAATGGGTTTTCACAGGGTCTTAGGGCTTCTGCCTAAATACCCTGAGTTACCTCTTCTGGAAGCATCTCTGGAGCTCAGGACAGACAAGTGATGAGCCGATTCCTTTACTGGAAGGTTTTGACCACTACTTCTCAAATGCAAACATCATGAGCCAAAGAGATCCTTAAAAACTCTGTTAGATTAGTATCTCCATTTTATACATAAAAACGTCTAATCCAGAGCCAGAATGCATGTTCCCTGACCTGAAATCCAGCCCTATAGCAGGGTTTTTCAAGGGACAGCGCCGTTGACATTTTGGGCAGAAAAGTTCTGTGTTGAGGGGACTGTCCTATGCATTGTAGGATGTTTAGCAGCATGCCTGACCTCCAACCACTAGATGCCAGTAGTACTTTCCTTCCCTGCAAACAACCAAAAATGTCACCAAACATGAGCAAATGTTCCCTGCACAGTTGTCTAGGTTGAGAACTACTGCCATAGAACATATCGGTGAAGACAGTGAACCGGGGCCCAACAATGCTAGACTCTGGTCCCAAGTCAGACTCTTACTATGAGGCCATGGAAGAGTTACCTCTCTGCGACCACTTCATCTGTAAAATAGAGAGAAGGATAGACTTGAGAAATCGGTCCGCCACTGCGCAGTTCTCAGGTTCTGTCCATCTGGGGACATGTATTGATCTACTTTCATCTGTGACTTGGGTCAATAGCCACCTGGGAAATAGCTCTTGAAGAAAGAGAAAAGCAATCACAGGGTTGTAGTGAGGACTGGTGCAATAATGGCTGTAAAGAACTTAGCACCTATCAGGAACATGGGAGGAGCCCAGAAATATTTAATGTATTGTGCCTTTTTTAACCTATGTTTTTTCAAGGTTATTTGGTTTCTTTTTTTTCTTTTTTCTTTTTTTTATTGCAGTATAGTTAGCATATAACATATGACATATAAGTATTAGTTTCAGGTGTATGAATGATTCGATATTTGTTTATATTGCAAAATAATCATCACAATGAGCATAGTTAACATCTGTCACCATATACAGTGACAGAATTTTTTTCTTCTGATGAGAACTTTAAAGATTTACTCTATTCACAACTTCAAATAGGTGATACAGTTTTTACTTCTTTCACTGATTTTGCCCATCCATCAAAGATGTATTATTTCTACCAACTAATATTTCTAGAAATAATCAGGCTAGTGGATTGAGAAATAAGCTTAGGGTATATAATGATAATAAGCTAAAGGGTCCTGCTCTAACTCCTAACTCTGCAAGAGCCAAGAAAGGGAGAAGCTAGTGGTGAAGATAGGAGGACCAACAGATGTGTCCCTAAATTTTTACAATTCAGGCAGTTCTGTCTGGTTTCATGCCTTTTGTTCAGCTGAGATGTGATGGTTGCCCCACCCAGGAAAGGGTTGGTTATTTATTATTATTATTATTTTGGAGGGGTTTTTCCTTTAGAACATAACTGAACCCCTCCTTCCCTGGTGGGTGTTGCTTTGGAAAGCTGAAGTCGGGCCTCCATTGGAAATTTTGTTCAAGGATGCCATCTAGGGGTGACTCTGTGAATCTTCTAATTCCTTCCACTCCCATTTTTGCCCAGACAGATTTTGCTTTTCCTTGTGTGTTGGCTGACTCCTGTACAACACTATAAATTCCCCGATGGTGGGAATCTTAGCATCTATTTGCAACACAAGGACTTGGCTCTTGCTGTGTTATGGATCAATAAAATAAATCCACGTGCAGCTTCTTCTACACCTTTCCACAGTTACTTACCCTGGCTAAGAACTATTTTCAGCCTCAGTAAAGATCTGCCAGAAGCACTGGACCCTGAATTAGAAATATGTGAAAAATTCTGGCAATAGATTGAGACTCTAAACTGTTAACAAAGATGAAGATAACCTAGAACCGAGCTGACCTCTTCTCCCATATTGCCAGATTTAACAAATAAAAATATAGGACACCCAGTTCAGTTTGAATTTCAGGTGAGCAACAGATAACTTTTTCATATGAGTATGTATGGGCATCCTGTATTTTATCTGGCAACCCTATATGCTTAAAGTTAAGGGATTTGAGGCCTGCATCCTCACTTGGAAATTACTGAACAGCAGATTAAGTCAGCAAACAATTCTGGTGCTAGTGAGGTGGTCTGGGTTAGAGGAGAGGTGATGGAATTTTCATTCTCTTTGGCAGATATTTTATTTATTTTCTATCTTTCTTCAGACTACATGTAGGCTTTTGGTTAAAACTATGGAGCAGATACCACAGTCAAGTTCCAACTTTGCCATTGACCTAGCTGAGTGGCTATGCAAATTACTTAACCTCCCTGTTTCTCAGTTTCCTCAAGTTATAAAACTTGGGATAATTGTATTTATCTTCTCAAATTGTTGAGAAGATTTGGAAACATGATGCTCATTAAGTGCTTACCACAGTGCCAGCAGCTGATATATATCAATAAATGAAAGCTATGATTATTACTTTGATGTTTTTTATACACATAGACTTACAGCCTTAAAGCACACAAAATTTAAGGTGTGCTTAAAAATTTAAATTTAAAATTTAAAGCACACACACACACACAAGGTCATGGGGTTCATGGGTGTCCTACCAGGCCCTTTCTAAAGCACTTTACTTTGTTGGATTACAGCTGCTGGGTTTTTTTTGTGAGACATGGAGTTTCATATCCTTTTATAGGAAACTTAGTAATAAGTCTCCATGCACCCACAAGGTCATGAGGTTCATGGGTGCCCTACCAGGCCCTTTCTAAAGCACTTTACTTTGTTGGATTACAGCTGCTGGGGTTTTTTTTTTTGTGCAACATGGAGTTTCATATCCTTTTATAGGAGACTTAGTAATAACCCCATTTATGTCTAAAGTCTCAAACCCTGTCAGTGGCTCATTTATTCTAAACACTATTTGAAGCTGTTATGTATACTTTATGGTAGAGAATGCAAGTGTAAGGAATGAGGAGCCTCAAGGTTATTTTCTAAGTATGGAAAGCCAAACTTTGAGGAAGAAGTAAGAAGAAGGAGAAGTAGAAGTACTTGGTACTATATAATGCTCATCGTAAGATCTAGAAATGTTTGTGCTCTGGGCAAGTACTTTATGGAAAGAACACTGAACTCTAGAGTCATAAGGACTGGGTTCAAATTGTGTCAGCACTACTTGCGAGTCCTGGCAACTTGGATAAGTTATATATCTTTCTCAGTGTTTGTTTCATCAATCATAAAATGGTAGCATCATGGAGTTTGGGGGGGAATTGAATGAAAAAACATATATAGAAGCATGTCTCCCAAAAGAGTTCAGTAAATCGAATTTGGGAGAAGGCAATGGCACCCCACTCCATTACTCTTGCCTGGAAAATCCCATGGACGGAGGAGCCTGGTAGGCTGCAGTCTATGGGGTCGCTGAGGGTTGGACACGACTGAGCGACAGACACGACTGAGCGACTTCCCTTTCACTTTTCACTTTCATGCATTGGAGAAGGAAATGGCAACCCACTCCAGTGTTCTTGCCTGGAGAATCCCAGGGACAGTGGAGCCTGGTGGGCTGCCGTCTATGGGGTCGCACAGAGTCGTACACGACTGAAGTGACTTAGCAGCAGCAGCAAATCGAATTTGATTTTAAAAGAATTTTGAAAGTGACCACTTAACATGTGGTTTGAATGTCTGTGTGCTGTGCTTAGTTGTTCAGTTGTATCTGACTCTTTTCAACCAGAGACTGTAGCCCACCAGGCTCCTCTGTCCATGGGGATTCTCTAGGCAAGAACACTGAAGTGGGTTTCCATGCCCTCCTCCAGGGGATCTTCCCAATCCAGGGATTGAATGGTGTAGCACTTAATCATATCTTTCGTGTGTGAGCATATTTGTGCATGTGTTTCTGTGTTTCTCATGAGAATGATGTTTAGCCACATTTACAGACTGCCTACTGTGTTGAGTGACCAAACTGTCCCAGTCTGCCAGGACTAAGGGAGTTCCCAGGAAACTGGGACAAGTTGGTCATCCTTCTACTATGTGCAAATTGCTTTACAGGCATTATCTCATTAAACTCTCAAACCCACCTATGAGGTAGGTTGTCACATTTTTGGCATTTTACATTATAAAGGACACTTGGAGAGATCAAGCAGTTTACTCAAGCCACATAGCTAATTAATGGGAAGGGCAGAATCTGAACCCAGACCTGTATGACTCTAGGACCCAGGAATTTAACCATCACTCTGTGTGCATTAGGCTTCCCTTGTGGCTCAGCTGGTAAAGAATCCCCCTGGAATGTGGGAGACCTGGGTTTGATCCCTGGGTTGGGAAGAGCCCCTGGAGAAGAGAACAGCTACCCACTCTAGTATTCTGGCCTGGAGAATTCCATAGACTGTATAGTCCATGGGGTTGCAGAGTCAGACACAACTGAGCAACTTTCTGTTTTCTGTGTGCTTTTAGACTCCTCCAAAGGCACAGCCTTTAATTGCCTCTCACCACCTGGATCATTGCTAAACACCTTCCCACCTTCCTTTCTGTCTCCAAAACTTCCTGCTGCCCAGATGGCCTCCAGCAAAGGGAGAGACCTGGACACAGAGCTGAGTCAAGCCCAGTCTTGTATCTGAGCACAGCAGAGGCCCCTCCTTCCCTAGCAACAGACGCCAAAGCCTTGTGACTGGCTTCAGGACCTGAATACAAGCTCCTCCAGTGTTAAAATAAGCCGAGAGGAGGAGAAAAGAAGAATTCAGGCCCCAGAGGGATAGTTTGGTGAGTTGCTTCCTCCCTCTTCTCTGTGTTAGTGTGTAACTGTGCTTCAGATTTTTCTCTACTGTGAACTCAGTGTGTTCCTGGAAAAGTTCCAAGAGAAGGGCCCCTCAGTGGAAGGGAAGTATGACCATTGCAGGAAGCCACAGCACAGAGCCAGCAGAACCCCAAGGCTGCTGTTTCATTCTCCAGCTTTCCTTTCTCTCCTCTTCTACCAAGAAACTGCTCAGTGGGCTGAAGTCTATGACCTCAGAGAGGCAGCCCTGTGAACAGAGCTTTCAGAACATCTGTAAAGTTCCATGATCTGTGACATCCCCATTATCCTATAAGGAAGTGTGAATCTCAGAGCCACTGATAGAAGAGGAAGAAACTGAGAGAGCTCGTTGTTCCTTTTTCTAATAGGTCCAATTAGAATGGACAACATGAATGAGACAGATTGCACATCTCAGAAGGTAGGCGTGAATTTTTAAATGTGTTTCTTTTTTTGTTCAGTTCAGTTGCTCAGTTGTGTCCAACTCTTTGCAGCTCCATGGACTGCAGCACACCAGGCTTCCCTGTCCATCACCAACTCCTGGAGTTTACTCATACTCATGTCTATCGCGTCAGTGATGCCATCTAACCACCTCATCCTCTGTCATCCCCTTCTCCCGCCTTCAATCTTTCCCAGCATCAGGGTCTTTTCAAATGAGTCAGTTTTTCTCATCAAGTGGCCAAAGTATTGGAGTTTCAGCCTCAACATCAGTCCTTCCAATGAATATTCAGGACTGATTTCCTTGAGAATGGACTGGTTGGATCTCCTTGCAATCCAGGGGACTCTCAAGAGTCTTCTGCAACACCACAGTTCAAAAGCATCAATTCTTCGGTGCTCAGCTTTCTTTATACCTGTAGTATTTTCAGCAATGTAGGGAATTTGAAAGTAGGTAGGAAGGAGGCATTTCAATCACAAACCAATAGCCGTGTTAGATCTCCTTGACCAAGCATGTGCATGCCTGCATGCTCCATCCCTTCAGTCATGTCTGACTCTTTTCAGCCTTATGGACTGTCCCCACCAGGCTCCTCTATCCATGGGATTCTCTAAGCAAATATACTGGAATAGGTTGCCTTGCCCTCCTCCAGGGATCTTCCCAACCAGGGATTGGACCCATGTCTCCTGCATCTCCTGCTTTGCAGGCAGATTCTTTACCCACTGAGCTGCCTGGGAAGCCCCTGACCAAGCATGTATATTAATTTTTTGTTGTTGTGTCCTTGAATTATGCTTTGTGATGCATTCGCTTTTGGACATCTTCAGGTTTTGTTGAGAAAATTTCAGGAATAGACACCTTTATTTCCCTTCCTTTCCAAGGCTATTAGACCATTTATTCCATCCAACAGCTCCCAACACTGGATGTACGTAAGAATATACTGGGGAGTCTCTTGAAAATATGGAGATTTGGCCTCACTCCCAAAGATTCTGATTCAGAAGGTCTGAAGTAGAGCCCTGCAATCTGTATTTTTAGCTAAGATCCTAGTGATTCTGCTGTTCTGGTCTTCAAGTGAGCATTTGGGAACTGTTTCATGAAAGACTTGCAAACATCATGTACAGTTAGAAATAAGGCACCTGAAAGGAACAGTTCTACCCAATCTAAGTGGCAGAATCCTGGTGGAAAAGCTAAGATCCATTAAGTTGCTGTATATTGAGGTGTCCAGAGGAGCATTTTAAATCAAAATTTTGTAAAATTAAAGTTGATTTGTTGAGGGGGAAAAAAGTGAATTTATTGACAATTACTGAGCCTACCCCCGAAGTGAAAACACTCTGCTATTTACCAGAGAGAACACTTAAGCATTAATATTTTTAACAGACTGTTCTGGGTAGCCAGGTAGGTCTTACAAATCTCCATCTCTTTCACCTTGAAGGGGACACAGAGAGTTCTTAACCAAGTATGTTTAAGAAAACTCCTTTTGTTCTATGAATTGACTTCTAGATCTGCTGATCTTGTATGTGTCCCATGTATGCCTGTTCCATGAACTGAGCTGTTTTCTGCTATCATGGTTTTTACAGTTCTATATGTATAAATCTTAGTCTGTGCCTGTGAACCAGCTCAAAGTTTAATTTGTTTCTCAGAGGTTTGGCTTCTCTCCATTATGTTCTGAAAAATGCTCAATGTTAGTTTGCTTTCTTGCAAAATGTTGTTTTGCTTCTGCTCCAGTATTCTTGTCTGGAGAATCCCATGGACAGTGGAGCCTGGTGGGCTATAGTCCATGGGGTTGAAAAGAGTTGGACATGACTGAAAGTGACTTAGCACTAGCACTTTCTTTATTATCCCAAGAATGGCTTTTCTCCTTGTATGATGACTCAGCTGCCTCTGTGTGTATCTCTTGGCTGACCAACTCTCAATATAGAGGGGCATAAATATGTCTGACTCAAATCCAAAAAGAATCTATGGGCTTAAGTAACTGAGAAGTCCAAGTTGGTTCCTGGGGTCCAGATGATGTCACTGAGAGTCTTTCTCATTCTGTTGCTCTGCTTTATGATGGTTTTAACCTAAGGAAGGCTTTATTTTTTTCACATAAAGCAAAGATGGCTGTTTAGACTATCTCTTTCCCAATGGCTCTAGCAAAAGTGTCAGGAACAGCTATGATCAGCCCACCGTGGGTCACATGTCTATCCCTGAACCAATCATAGTGTCTGGAGGAGAGAGTATTCTGGTTGGCCAGACCTGTATCACATGCTCTGGCCTGGACACAGGTGCTGGACACTGTACAACAGTGTCCAACAACTAAAACTGGAGTAGAGCCAGTTATGTCCACTAGGGCTATATTCTGCCAGCTTTGCCAGTAAGATTAACTTTCCAATATGTCTGAGGGCTGAAATCAGGTTTATCCTAACCATAAACAGAAGCATGAATGCCAAGACACCTCCTGAATAATGTTAGTATTCTCCTCAACTGCAAAAGGTCAGGGTTTTTTGGTTTAACTACTTGTTCCCTCTCTTGTAACTTAAGATGTCCAAAATCTGTTTTTGTTTATTGTTTTTTAATGAAGACTTTCATTTTAAACAGATTTAAAAGTTAGGCCAAGGGAAATATTACCACAGACCATAAAAACTTCTTGCTTGCCAAGATAAAATGCAGGCAGCCCTAACTTATCAATCAGTAGATGTTGTACATCTGAACTCCTGAAAGAAATCATGAACAATTTCATTTCCCAAAAAATACTGTTGCCGAAATCTACCTTGGATGACCAGATTCCTTGCAGGTTGATGCTGAATTTTTTCATTTTGTTCACCTCTTAAGTGCGGATCTTGATACTAACTTCAGTAGTGAAGGAGCAGGCTCTTAGATGTGGTTGGTTGATTCTTAGATCCTTGAAACTGAGGTCAAGAGCAGAGAGACAGACACAGTGATTTAAATCAACAAAGCAAGTTCTCTAAGCAGAACAATAAGGTCATCTTGTTTAAGGTGGAGCCTGAGCAGCCTGATTCTGTTAGTGGATCTGATGCACTACAGTTTTTGAAACCACTGAATTAGGCCATTAGATCAGTGAACCTATTATATTTTTTCAAATTCCCAGGCTCAGTATGCATTTTTTTAAGAGTTTGCAAGTTTTTATTTAATTTTAAAATCAACACATTCTCAAAACAATTGTCATTTCCCATGTGTTGGGGTGCAAAGTAGTGTGTATTTAAAAGCACCTCTTCATGGCTAGTATGTCTTACCTTACCTTATGGTCCCATCACTCCATGGCAAACAGAAGAGGAAAAAGTGAAAGTGGTGACAGATTTTTTTTCTTCTTGGGCTCCAAAATCACTGTCGACGATCTCTGCAGCCATAAAATTAGAAGATGCTTGCTTCTTGGAAGGAAAGCTTTGACAAACCTAGACAGCATATTAAAAAGCAAAGATGTCACTTTGCTGACATAGGTCCATATAGTCAAAGCTCTGGTCTTTCTAGTAGTCATGGACTAATGTGAGAATTGGACAGTAAAGAAGGCTTAGCACAGAAGAACTGATGCTTTTGAATTGTGGTGCTGGAGAAGACTCTTGAGAGTCCCTTGGACAGCAAGGGCATCAAGCCAGTCAATCCTAAAGGAAATCAACCCTGAATACTCATTGGAAGGACTGATGCTGAAGCTGAAGCACCAATACTTTGGCCACCTGATGCGAAGAGCAGACTCATTGGAAAAGTCCCTGATGCTGGGAAAGATTGAAGGCAAAAGGAGAAGAGAATGGCAGAGGATGAGATGGTTGGATAACATCACTGATTCACATGAACTTGGGTGAACTCCAGGGGATGGTGAGGGACAGGGAGACTTGGTGTGCTATAGTGCATGGGGTTGCAGAGTCAGATATGACTTAGTGACTGAACAACAGCAACAATAACAAAATGTCCTACCTGTCCCCCATGAACCTTAGTTTCAGCTAGAACTGGATATAAAAAATCTCATACATGCCTGGCACATAATATTTGGAATAATGGCAGATGTTATTATTGTTAATGTTATTATTTTATGAGCTTGAGTCATCAGTGAGGAATTGGTTGGGGCATGGGGATGACTAACATCTGACTCATTTACCCCCTACATGTCTACCTTCTGCCACTTACCCTGCATGACTTAATTTGCTGACCCAAATAAATCTAATCTATCTAATAATGTCTCATCTTACACATGAGTTCAGTCCACAGTCATTGCCTAAGGTGAAAAACCACAGAGCCAAAATTGCACTGGCAGATTTCTTTAAACTACCTTTAAAGTACTGTGTAGCAACATATCTCAGTAAATCCAGCCCAGAGGTTTCCCTCTGTCACAGCTCCAGACAAAGTAGTTGTCTTGCTTCTAGGGCTTGGGTGTAGGAAAGAAACACGGGGCACCTCTCAACCCTGAAATCAGCTCTGAGGTGAAGAAGCACTAGGAACTGTGTGTGGCCATGGGAGCCACAGGTTCACCTCTGTCTGAGGCTCACTCCCAAGAACACACTCCCTGAATGGAACGGTGGACTCAAACACCCACACTCTTTAAATATATTCTTTTCTTTTCACAGGAAGCACAAGAGTTATTTATACCACCACATAAGCAAATTTCTGTTTGGAATTTTGCCAATGTGAAATGCAAGAGTCAAATTTTTTTTTTAAGTCAACCCCTTTAATTACAACCCAGGGTAGGGAAGCTGGGAGTGCCCTCAGATTTGGGTTCTTCCCAGGGGAAAAATACATGAATATCCTCATAGAAGGGTAGCCATGAGGAGATGCTAGAGAAGAGACAATAACTCTTAAGAATTGAAACCAATGGATAGTGGTGAGAAAGGTGTTTTATGGCAGAACTTTGTGCCTAAATCCTTTTCTGAGGAACTTTTTACTCATTGTGCACCTCAGAGGCTTGGAAATCTTTCCTAATTCCTGAAGACTGGCTTTGTATTTGTTTCCCACAGATCCTCAAAAGTGACTCCATACATCACATGAGCCACTCGCAGATGCGGCCAGAGTTGCCCCCTCTGCCTGCTTCTGCTAACGAAGAACCATCTGAACTCTATAAGGTATGTTCACCTGGCTGCTACTCTTCTGCTGGTAACAGTTGGGGGTCAAACAGACTTGACAGGTAGGATCAGAGGCCTCAGTCATTTCTGCCACTGGAAGAGGCTATCGCACAGTGGGAGAAAGAGCTTACGTAGTAGCACAAAGCTGGCCTTCTCAGTTACCTGCTGCGTTATTTAAATTCTCTGAACTTCTGCATATTCGACTATAAAATGAGAACAATTATTTCTACCTAATAGCCATGTACATAACAATAAAGACAATAGATGTAAATTACCTGATCACAAAGTTACTGCATGTTGAAAATCAACTGTTATCCTTGCCATCAGAAAGCATGCTCACAGTGGTCAGAGAGGTAAAACTGGTGTCCATTCCAAAAGTATTTGCACTCAGTGTGCAGAATGTTAGGCATGTGGGATGCCATGAGTCTCAGTGTGAGTGGAGCCTGGCCGAGAGGAGTCCAGGCTCCCTGTGTGATGTCCCTCATGTGACTCACTCTGCATTTCTCCCCTTGTAGACAGTCATGTCACACAGCTTTTATCCCCCCTTGATGCAACGCACATCATGGACCCTGGCTGCACCTTTCAAAGAGCAGCGCCACTACTGTGGACCCAGTGATTCCATTGCCAACAACTACTCCTTGACAGCTCGGGACCTGAAGCTGAAGGACCTGCTGAAAGTCTACCAGCCCGTCACCATCAATGTCCCCAGGGAAAAGATTGTTCAGGGGCTGCCATCAGGTATTTCCTGCAGTGTGTCATACCCACTTAGAATGGGGCTTTGGGAGATTTCTAATCCTGGGTTGTAGTCTGGGTCCACCTTTTCTATAGATAATTTTGGGTAACCTCGTGATGCCTCAGTTTCCTCATCTATGAAATGGGAATGACTGTAAAGGCTAGCATTATGTTTAACATACACCAAGCTTCTTGTTGACTGCTCAGTTCAGTTCAGTTGCTCAGTCGTCTTACTCTTTGTGACCCCATGGACGGCAGCATACCACGCCTCCCTGTCCATCACCAGCTCCCAGAGCTTGCTCAGATTCATGTCCATTGAGTTGATGATGCCATCTAACCTCCAACCATCTCATCCTCTGTCGTCCCTTTCTTCTCCTGCCTTCAATCTTTCCCAGTATCAGGGGCTTTTCTAATGAGTCAGTTCTTTGCATCAGGTGGCCAAAGTATTGGAGTTTCCCCTTCAGCATCAGTCCTTCCAATGAATATTCAGGACTAATCTCCTTTAGGATTGACTTGTTTGATCTCCTTGCAGTCCAAGGGACTCTCAAGAGTCTTCTTCATCTCCACAGTTCAAAAGCATCAATTCTTCAGTGCTCAGCTTTCCTTACAGTCCAACTCTCACATCCATAAATGACTACTGGGAAAGCCATAGCTTTGACTAGACAGACCTTTGTTGGCAAAGTAACGTCTCTGCTTTTTAATAATTCTGTCTAGGTTGCTCATAGCTTTTCTTGCCAAGAGCCCAATTGTCTTTTAATTTCATGGCTGCAGTCACCATCTGCAGTGATTTTGGAGCCCAACAAAATAAAATCTGTCGCTGTTTCTGTTGTTTCCCCATCTGTTAGCCCTGATGTGTTGGGACTGGATGCCATGATATTAGTTTTCTGAATGTTGGGTTTTAAGCCAACTTTTTTATTCTCCTCTTTCACTTTCATCAAGAGACTCTTTAGTTCTTCTTCACTTTCTGCCATAAGGGTGGTGTCATCTGCATATCTGATGTTATTGATATTTCTCCCAGCAATCTTGATTCCAGCTGTGCTTCATCCACCTCAGCATTTTGCATATAAGTTAAATAAGCAGGGTGACAATATACAGCCTTGATGTACTCCTTTCCCGATTTGGAACCAGTCTGATTTTCCATGTCCAGTTCTAACTGTTGCTTCTTGACCTACATACAGGTTTCTCAGGAGGCAGGTCAGGTGGTCTGGTATTCCCATCTCTAAGAATTTTCCACAATTTGTTGTGATGCACACAGTCAAAGGCTTTGGCATAGTCAATAAAGCAGAAGTAGATGTTTTTCTGGAACTCTCTTGCTTTTTCGATGATTGAACGGATGTTGGCAATTTGATCTCTGGTTCCTCTGACTTTTCTAAATCCAGCTTGTTGATTGCTGCATAACAAATTACTCCCAAACTCAATAGTTTAAAATAAGTTCCCTTTGTTATCTTACAGTTTTTATCAAGAATCTGGGCATGGCTTAACTGGCTCAGAGTCTCTCACAAGTGTAAAATCAAGGTATCCAAGGGCACAGTCATCTAAAGGCAACCAAGGAAGGATCTTCTTCCAAGCTTACTCACCTCCCCCACTTCCTGTTGGCCATAGACATCGGTTTGTTACTGAATGGGCCTATCCAAGGGCAACTCACAACATGACTCCTAGTTTCCCTTGGAGGAAATGAGATAGAAGAGAACCAGTAAGATAGAAACCACCATCTTTTGGGAGCTTAATTTTGAATGTGACATCCTACGGTTTTTGCCATTTTCTCTGTGTTAAAATTGAGTTGCTAAGTCCTGCCCACACTCAAGAGGACTATACAAGGGCACAGTTCCAGAAAGTGGAGATCCTTGGGGGTCATCTTGGTGGCCAAAAGTACCATAGTACTTTTTGTGTATTACTTTGTCTAGTCCCACTGGGTACACATATGTCTGCTTAAGGATATCCATTGGTAGTTTTTGTTAGAGATATGTTGGAGATTTGCAATCTGCCTGCTGTCTTAAACTCATTTTCATGTTTTTCTTCATTCTTTCTGTGCTGTGTCTGTGTGAATTCGTCAAATATATCTTCCAACTCACTAATTTGCTCTTCAACTCTGTTCAGTCTTGAGTTTATCCTGTATAATAAATGTTTTTTATTTTAATAACACTGTCTTTCATTTTCAGATTCCTTAATTGGTTTTACTTATGAGTGCCACCACCCTGGCCAGTTTCTTATTCTATTCTCATGGACATAACATTTTCAGTATCACTTGGAGGATCTTAAACATGTATTTGGGAGCAATATTAGTAGTGCTATATTATTTCCATTTTGTAAATATTTCCCTCAGTTGTTGAGTTTATTTGCTATCTTTCTTATATTGGTTTTTCTCAATGTTTTTCTCTTATATTGGTTTTTCCCATGTGTTATGGGATTTTAGTTTCAGGCTTATGTTGAGAGTTTTTCCCCTTCTTGCTACATGCATTTCCCATTTGTTGTTTAATTCACACACAATAAAATGCACAGATCTTAGTGTTCAGTTCAGTGAGTTTTGTCAGTTGTTTATACCACATTTGTATATAGCCACCACCCAAATAAGATATAGGGCATTTCCGTTACTAGAGGAAGTTCTCTTGTGCTCCTTTCCCATCAGTTCCTTCCTTTCCCTGGTACCATCCTGCCCCCTTTCTGATTTCTGTCACCATAAGTTAGTTTTGGTTGTTCACACATATAAATGTACTCAAACAGTGTACTCTTTTGACATACGTTTCAAAATCTTGCCTTTCTTCCTTATGCCTTCATCTGGCATCTTAGGACCCCAAATTAGTAACAGATCTTGTTATTGATGGCTTAGAACTTCCATTCTAAGGCGCTGTTTTAGGGATGTTGTAGATCTGGTCCCTGAGGTTATGTGAGGCTTGGCCTAGTTATTACCAGCCTTTCTTTGCTATCTGTGGCCACTATGTGAATTGAGAATGCAGCTGCTTTATCTGCATGACAGTGTTGCTGGCTTTTCAGCCTGTCTTCATGGGTAGGGCAGCCATGGCTTTATACTGTGAACCTAGCTTCAGTCCCCACAATCATGGTGTGTTTTGGATTTCATTATTCCTCCAGGTATCAATCACCTAATTATTTCTGCCTGCTTTTGGTGCCAGAAGCCAAGTTTAAGATTTTTACTTCACACTGTGTTTAAGTTCACATAGAAGAGCTTCTTTTTGAACAATGCATTGTCTTTTTAATTTTAAAGAATTTTTTCTGTTATTGTCATATTTGCAATTGTTGTTCAGTTGCTAAATCATGTTCTTCTCTTTGCAACCCTGAACTGTAGCATATGAGGCTTCCCTTCACTGTCTCCTAGAGTTTACTCAAAATCATGTCTGTTGGGTCAATGATGCCATTCAACTATCTCATCCTCTGCTGTCCCTTCTCCTTTTGCCTTCAATCTTTCCAAGCATCAGAGTATTTTCCAGTGAGTCAGTTCTTCACATCAGGTGGCCAGAGTATTGGAGCTTAGCTTCAGCATCAGTCCTTCCAGTTTATATTCAGGGTTGATTTCCTTTAGGATTGATATTTGGAGTAGATTGAGGAAATCAAAGTATGAACTCAGACTACATCTTGATTAAGAGTCTTCAATCCTCTGATTCTCTCAAAATATCAATTTCCTATTAGTATGTATTCAACATGTCTAAAATGACATGTTAATTTCTTAGACTAGACTCTTAAGCAAGTATCCAGTTAAGGTTTAATAGTAGAGTGATATATATATATATATATGTATACTTTATATATATATACATTTTGTATGTATATACATTGTATTTTATTTTTTAAATATGTATTTATTTTTGGCTGTGTCAGGTCTTATTTGGGGCATCAGGGATCTTTTGTTGTTGTGTGCAGGCTCTTTGTTGCTGGGTGTGGGCTTCTCTCTAGTTGTGGCATGTAGGCCCTAGAGTGTGCAGGATCAGTAGTTACAGCACATAGGCTTAGTTGCCCCACAACATGTAGGATCTTAGTTCCCCAAGCAAGGATTGAACCCAAATTCCTTACATTGGAAGTCGGATTCTCAACCACTAGGCCACCAGGGAGGTCCTGGTAATACAGTTTTATATTGTATTTATTAAATTTATTTATCACAAATGGTATTTATTATATTACCTTCTATTTGTTGCAAATTATATCATTTTTTCTATTTGCAATAATTATATTTATTGAAAATGATACTGGTTTTTCTATTTGTGATACTCATAATATTTCCTTTAAAATAAATAGCTTAAGTTTAAAAGTCTGAATCTATTTAAAGAAAAATATTTAGCAATAATACACGTAATGTTTAGAAAATAGAGCACTTAGGATTGGGGGTAAATTGAGGATATATTAATATTTGTCCAGTGTATGAGAGAACAGAAGGTATGCTCATGCCCATTTCACAGTTGAGGAAGCTGAGGCTTGGAGTGATGGTCACTTCTTCAGGGTCACACAGGTAATTAGCAGTACAGGTGGGACCAGGCTCTGCATCACCTGCTTCATCCCACCACACCAAGTCCACCCCTCTTAGTGTTCTCCTGGACTGCCCTAAGACTTGCATCCCTGTGGGCAGCAGATGGCCCAAGGTCACTGCCCATCACTGATATCTTTCTTCTCCACTGTTCTAGCAAATAAAAGCTCATCAGAGCCTAACAAGAAGAAAATGAAGTTCTCCCCCAAAGACAAAGAGGATCTCACTGGGTAAGGTGTTTCTATGGGCACAGGACACTAGAATGAACTGACGGAGAAGGCAATGGCACCCCACTCCAGTACTTTTGCCTGGAAAATCCCATGGACGGAGGAGCCTGGTGGGCTACAGTCCATGGGGTCGCTAAGAGTCGGACACGACTGAGTGACTTCACTTTCACTTTCCACTTTCATGCATTGGAGAAGGAAATGGCAACGCACTCCAGTGTTCCTGCCTGGAGAATCCCAGGGACGGTGGAGCCTGATGGGCTGCCGTCTATGGGATCGCACAGAGTTGGACACAACTGAAGCAACTTAGGAGGAGGAGGAGAATGAACTGAAGGTTATAGTCTCATGAAAGCCACACTCTGCTTCTTGACTTTAAAGCATTCCTGGATACCTAGTTACTTATGTTTTTTCCCACCAATACTCTGAATCCAATTTATTAAGGCTCTAAATAAAAATAAATTAGCTAACTAAGCAAAACCAGTGCTTACAAACTTATGAAGTATGGAGTGTTCATGGAACCAGGCACTAAGCTGTGTCTACTTTTCAGGATGAAGTCAGCCTCAACTTCCTTACCTATGAAGAAGGAGGTTGTGACATCTTTGACTTTCCCAGAAAGCAGACCAATGAGTCCGGAAGAACAGATTGATGTGATGTTACAGCAGGAGATGGAAATAGAAAGTAGAGAAACCAAACCATCTGAATCAGACTTGGAGGTACATTCTTATTGCCTCCTTTCTCTTAGTTTGCTAGGTATTACTCTTGACATCTCAGTGATTCCAAGCTGGAGAAAAGCAGTAGTCACCTGAGGAATGTTTTAAAAATACTGAAGCCCAAAGATAGACAGGTTGATTTCCCTTCTTCTTTCTCAACATTGCTATGGCTATTCAAGGTGAAGTAAGTTAGAAAGAGAAACACCAATACAGTATATTAACACATATATATGGAATTTAGATAGATGACAATGACGACCCTATAGGCAAAAACAGCAAAAAAGACACAGATGTATAGAACAGACTTTTGGACTATGTGGGAGAAGGCAAAGGTGGGATGATATGAGAGAACAGCACTGAAGCATGTATATTATTGTGTGTAAAATAGATGACCAGTGCAAGCTCAGTGCATGAAGCAGGGCACTCATGAAGCTCTGGGACAATCCAGAGGGATGGGGTGAGAAGGGCTTGGGGGTGGGTTTCAGGACGGGGGGTCACAGGTACACCTGTGGCTGATTCATGTCAATGATGGCAAAAACCACCACAATATTGTAAAGTAATTAGCCTCCAATTAAATGAATTATTTTTTAAAATAAATAAGTAAAGATACTGAAGTCCAGACCCCATGCAGACTACTGAATGAAGGTGTGCATGCACGAGTCTTCTGCTTTAGTAAGTCTTAGAAACCTGTGCCTTCAGGTCCTCTTAGAACATAGATTGCAAAATGGCTGCATAGAACATAGGCTGGGGTTGCCAGATTTTGAAAAACAAAACAAAAAACATGGCCCCAGTTTGAATTTCAGATAAACAATGAATAATTTTTAGTATATTCCAGTGCATCCTATATTTTATCCAGCACCCTGACCGTAAGTTAAATATGGCCTACAGATGTGTTTGGGAAATGAAAGAAATCTCACATAAGCTAAATTTCTAACCTCTCTTGAAAAAATTAATATATTTGAAACTGAACAATAGCTACCTCCTCTGGATGAGAAATACATTCTTTGGTTTGTCAGTCTCCACAGTTCCTTATTATTTTATTATGTCCAGCCAACGTTCAGTTATTAACATTACTAGCTTGGTCCCAGATAGACTTTTGAGCCTCTAACCCCTAACTTGAAAGAACTGCAAAGCTTTAGAGCAAAGAGCTTTTGAATTTATAGTGTATAGTAAAATGATTAACAATAAAAACTAATAGTGACTGAGAATGTGCTATTAGCAAAATTCCATACTAAACTTTCTAGATGCTTGACCCCATTCAGGACCTGGGGACTATGATTATTCCTGTTGTCCAGTTGTGGAAATTAGGGTGGGGACTGTTTAATCAACTTGCTCCAAGTTATACAGTCAGTAAGAGGCAAAACTAGAATTTAAATCAGTCTGGCTTATCCTAACATTCTGTGCCCTTAAGAGCACAGAACAACAACAACATTCCTCAAACTTGCCTGAATATAAGAATCGCCTGGGGTTCTTGTTAACATATCCTAAATGCTGTAGGAGGGAGGGGCCTATGAATCTGCATTTTAAGAGAAGCCTCTCTCCTAGCCCCAGGCAGTTCTTCTAATGAGAACTTTGGAAGTTTGTCCTTTATTAAGGTTGGAGAGATGCAAGTTCAGCCTTTTCTGACCACAGACAATTGGCACAGAAGGTCAAAGCAGATTTCAAACCCTTTCCTATACTTTGTGCCTCTCTTTTATCTGAAATTATTCATTTCTAGAGCCATTCAGCCATCTAGCAGCTTAGAGGCAAGCCCTAAATAAACCAAACTTCCTAATGTCACCAGGTCACATTGGGCCTGTTTGTTCAGTTCATGTGTTTGTGTTGCTTTTCTAAACTCAAAAGTCCCATGGTTGAATTAGAATAATTATCATAAGTCTCACTCAGACTTGGGGGTTTTCTCATAAGCTATAGGATCAAGTACTTTCTTCCTATAAGGTTGTTGTTATGAAGGAGGGTAAATTGAGTCCATTTGAGGAGCTTGTCATTCCTCTTCTTAAAGCTCGCCAGATATGTTATCTCCATCCCTGGGGCTTAGTCCTCTTTCTACTGCTCCTGTTTGCATGGCATTTGACAAATCCTTCCTTATACAGCACCGAGATCTCTCTGGCTTTGGTTGACTCCTCCAGAGCCACGGGGAATACTCACCAGCAATTTATTACAGTGAGTATGATGTCATGGACCAAGAAGTGAGTGAAGGATGGAGATTAGTGCTGTATGACAGGGTACTTTGGCAGCTGATGGGTGTGGGCAAGTGGGCACAGGTAGCCAATTGATTATGATCATTTTGTTGCTGGTGGTTTGGTGATGGAAGAGATACTACTACTATTTGACCAGTGGAATCCGAAAAGACATGATTGCCCCTGAGGAGGACAAAGTGATGGTTCGGATTTCAAAGCTGATTTCAAACACGCTGCTGACAAGTCCCTTCCTGGAACCCCTGATGGCTGCCCTTGTGGAGGAGAAGGAAAATGACTATTACAGCAGCCTCATGAAAAGCATTGGTAAGGCTGTGCATAAATGGGGCAGGGTTCCTATGTGGAGGGCACCTTCTTTTCCTTTCTCTGTCAGTTCTTCTCTCTGTTTTCTCAGAAAAATGCCCCAAACATTGTGTAACTTTTCATTCAGTTGCTCCTCCACACTACCACCATCACTCATGTCCATACCAGTACTTATCACACTTCAGTGTGCATCTGTGCAACCTAAGGATCTTATTAAAGTGCAGATTCTGATTCAGTAGAGTTTGGGAGGCCCCACGATTCTTCACCTCCAGCTAACCCCCAGATGATGCAGGTGTTACTCACCCTGGGCACAGCATAAGTAGCAGGGGCCCAGAGACATTCCAAATGTAGCTCAAGACCTCTTCCCTCAAGGATTTTGATCTCTGCAACTCTCAGTGATCACTCCGTCTTCTGCATTCATAGCACTTCTCGCTTCTTTCAGCTCATACCCTTTTGGAACTTCTCCTGTGCCATTGTTTCTCTATGGCCTTTAACACTGGCCTTGTCTTTCTCATGGGTCTCAGCTCCCTTATTAGACATTTACTGATATATCGTCAGTCCTCACTCCCTTTCATGTTTAGCTGCATGTCTTGTGTGCACAGTAGGTTGTTGGGAAGTGTTTGATGATGGTGAGTAATGTGAAAAGTGAAAGTGAAAGTCTCTCAGTCATGTCCGACTCCTTGTAAATGAGGGAACATGTCCAGGTGTAAATGGACAGAAGCTTGTTTACCTTCTAAGTGTTGAAATTGAGAGCACAGAGTGCTCAAGGCCCCTGATTAATAACAAGGGTTTGCCCTCTTGGTTATAGTTGATTACATCCTCATGGACCCCATGGAGAGGAAAAGACTCTTCATTCAGAGCATCCCCCAGGCATTTCCTCAAAGGGTGATCCGGGCCCCTGTGCCCTGGCACAGTGTCTACAGGAATGCCAAGAAGTGGAACGAAGAGCACCTGCACACAGTGAACCCCATGATGCTCAGCCTGAAGCAGCTGTGGTTTTCGGAGTAAGAAGTGCCTCCTGTCCCTTTTTTCCCTTTCTTTATTACAAGCTTCCACATGTAAGAGATCATCTTATGTGGGAGTAGCCTTGCCCTTGAAGTAAAATGACGGAAATCCTAGACCCAGGTTGCATATGGTAAGGGATAACTCTCTGTGCAGAGCTAGGTGGCCCTCCTTTGTGCCTCCACAGCACCCAGTGCCTGTGTATAGGCCCTGGAATATACTGGTTAAGAGCACTCACGTGGGGCCAGCTTGCTCGGGTCCACCTCTAACTCTGCTGCTTCATAAGTAACATCCTTATCTCTAAATTTGGGATAAGGCTTCCTACTTCATAGCGCTGGTAGGAGGGATAAATAATTTAGAGTACTTAGAACAATGCCTGATACAAGTATCCAGTAGGTATTAATTAGACCTCCATATGAGGTCTATAATACTGAATTATAGTTGTACCTTTACTAGTTTGACTCTCTCTAGCCTATGAAATGTATGGGATGGGGGCTTGAGTCTTCTTATTTCTTTTCCTTTCCCAATTCTTTTTTTTTTTAATTTAAAAAAAGCATAGTTGAAGTATAATTTAGTTGAAGTATAGTTAATTTACAGTATGTTATATTATGTTAATTTTTGCTATACAGCAAAGTGATTGTATACATACATTCTTTTTCATGTTCTTTTCCATTATGGTTTATTACAGGATATTGAATATAGTTCCCTGGGCTATATAGGAGGACCTTGTTGTTTATTCTATATATACTAGTTTGTTGTTTCTCTACTGTATATATACTATTCTGTATATACTAGTTAGTTTCCACTAACTCAAACTCCCATTCTGTTCCTCTCCTATGCTCTCTCCCCCTTGGCGATCACAAGTCTGTTGTCTAGGTCTGTGAGTCTGTTGCTGTTTTATAGATAAGTTCCTTGTGTCATATTTTAGAATCCACATACAAGTGGTATTAGGTGGTATTTGTCTTTCTCTTTCTGACTTACATCATTTAGTATGATAATCTCTAGGTCCATCCATGTTGTTAAGGCATTATTTCATTCTTTTTTCTGGCTGAGTCGTATTTCATTGTGTATATGCATCACGTCTTCTTCACCATTCATCCTTCAGTGGGCATTTAGGTTATCTCCACGTCTCAGAGTTTGTAAATAAATGCTGCTATGAACCAAGGGGCTCTTGTTGCTGCTGCTTAGTCCTTCAGTCGTGTCCGACTCTGTGTGACCCCATGGACTATAGCCCACTAGATTCCTCTGTCCATGGGGATTCTCCAGGCAAGAATACTGGGGTGGGCTGCCATGCCCTTCTCCAGGGGATCTTCCAGACCCAGGAATCTAACCCAGGTCTTCCACACTGCAGGCAGATTCTTTACTATTTGAGCCACCAGGGAAGTCCTGGTACATACATCTTTTCAAATTATAGTTTTTGTGTGAATATATGCCCAGAAGTGGGATTGCTGGATCATATAACAATGTATTTTTAGTTTTTTAAGTTAATTATTTTAAGTAACTCAGGGCCAGTGCAGAGTTGGCATACAATATTCTCACCTATATTTATAGGTGACTAAATTGGCCACAGATATTGTAGAAGTTCAGAGGAGGCAGAAGTCACTTTTTCATTTTTCTAAATTAAGATGTTATTCACATACTTTAAAATTCACCCTCTTGAAGTGTGCAATACAGTAATTTTGAGTATACTCACACGTTTGTACAACTTTCCTGAAAGTATTGGGAATGTTTTCATTATCCCCTAAAGAAACTCTGTAGTCATTAGTAGTTACCCCACTTCTCCCTTCCACTCAGCCCCTGGAAGAACATTAATCTGCTTCCTGTCTCCATGGATTTACCTGTTCTCAATATTTTACATAAATGGAATCATACAATATGTGGCCTTTCATGTCTGGCTGCATTAAGTTAGCAAGGTTCTTGTTTTCAAGATTCATCCATATTGAAGTATTATCAGTACTTCATTTCTTTTTATGGCTGAATAATATTCCATTTTATTGTTATACACATTTTTTAAATACATTAATCAATTGCACTGGGAATAATAAAGACTGATTTTTTTTTTTTTATGAGCCCCTCAAGAATGAATGTGAATCCTGGTGGGAGAATGAGGCCACCAGAGTTCACCAAAAGGTCAGGTTAATGAAATGATGTGCTACTACCATGTGGGTTTTTTATTAGAAAAATTGGAGGCAGATATGTGTGTGTGATTGTGATTGGTTAAACTTAATCAGTAGCTCAAATATTTTGTTTGAGGAGGATCTATAGCTTTGTATGTGTTTCGTCTTTGGGGAATCTTATTACTTGGATAACTTACTTGTTTTTCACGTTCTTAGTTTTATCTGTATTTTAAAAAGTAATTGTAGGTAAAGTCAACCTTGGATAGAGACCATCAATCATAAGAAATAAGCACATTCCTTTCTTTGAATTCAGTTTTCTAAGGCATTAGAGGTGCTAGTCAGGACATGAGAAAAAAGTAGTTTTCCAATGAGGCAGAAGTATGTAATAATAATTTATAGAAATTGTATAGATAGAGTAGGCTCTGAAACTAACCAGCCTAGGTTCTGATTCTTGCTCTGTCCCTGATGAACTGTGTGATTTGGGCAAGTTAATCTCTCTGGACCCCTATTTCTTTATATGCAAAATGGGATTGTTGGGTGAAGTGCTTAGAATAGTGCTTGGCATACAGTAGTTGTTCAATAAGTTCTGCTTTAAGTAGAAGCATGTTTATGGCCTCAAAAAATAAATTAACATAGAAATTAACAAGAAAGTTAGCCACAAGGCTGATAAAATTGCCAGAAGTTCAGTGCCAAGAGAATGTACACATGAATTTAATTTGATCACATAAAGAAAATGACAAATTATTATTAGCTTTTATTATAAGAAGAATTCTTATCACTTGCTCTTTTCCTAATCTATTCCTTCTTCTTTATATTTATTTACTTTTAATTGATTGCTTTACAATATTGGTTTGATTTCTGTCATACGTCAACATGAATTAACCATAGGTGTACATATGTCCCCTCCCTCTTCAATCTCTCTTCTACCTCTTTCCATTTCCTACCCCTCTAGGTTATTACAGAGCCTCAGTTTGAGTTCCCTGAGTCATACAGCAAATTTCCATTGGCTGTCTATTTACATATATTAGAGTATATATTTGGGCTTCTCTGGTGACTCAGACAGTAAAGAATCCACCTGCAGTGCAGGAGACCTGGATTCAATCCTTGGGTCTGGAAGATCCCCTGGAGGAGGGCATGGCAACCTACTCCAGTACAACTGCCTGGAAAATCCCCATGGATGGACAGAGGAAACTGGCAGGCTGCAGTCCATAGGGTCACACAGAGTCGCACACAATTGAAGGGACTCCACAGCAGCAGCAGCAGGGTATATGCTTCCATGCTACTCTCTCCATTCATCTCACCCTCTCCTTCCTCTTCCCCACCCTGTCCATAGTCTGTTCTCCATATCTGCACCTCCATTCAGTTCAGTTCAGTTCAGTTGCTCAGTCGTGTCCAACTCTTTTTCTCTTCTGCAAATAGGTTCATCAGCACCATCTTTCTAGATTCCATATATATATGTTAATAGACAATATTTGTTTTTTTTTTTCCCTGACTTACTTCACTCTGTATAATAGGCTCTAGGTTCATCCACCTCATTAGAACTGACTCAAATGTGTTCCTTTTTATGGCTGAGTAGTATTCCATTGTATATATGTACCACAGCTTCTTTATTCATTCATCTGTCAATGGACATCTAGGTTGCCTCCATGTCCTAGCTATTGTAAATAAAGCTGCAGTGAATAGACCTTACAGTGGGCTCTGTAATAACCCAGAGGGGTAGGAAAGTACAGGAGGTGGGAGGGAGATTCAAGAGGGAGGGGACATATGTACACCTATGGTTAATTCATGTTGACATATGGCAGAAATCAAACCAATATTATAAAGCAATCAATGAAAAATAAATAAATATAAAGAAGGAATAGATTAGAAAAAAAGCAAGTGATAATCATTTTTATAGTAAAAGCTATACATTTAATAATTTGTAATTTTCTTTATATGAGCAAATTAAATTCATGTCTACATCCTCTTGAAATACATGCGTCTTTTTCAGTTTTGGTTTCTTCAGGGTATTTACCTAGAAGTGGTATTTCTGGGCTGTATAGTGGTTTTATTCCTTGTTTTTTAAGGAATCTCCACACTGTCTTCCATATTGGCTGTATAAATTGACTGTGCAATATAAACCAAAATCATTTAGGTTTTTGTCAGCTGAACCAAAAAATTAGCAATGAGAAAGATATGTTAAGGAAATGCTATAGAGAAATGTTCTTATGTGGACTGTAATATTTAGCTTTAAACATGTTAAGAGGTCACCTAATGATCAGTGAAGGGAAGCATTTAAGGGCCAGAATGAGGGTCGTGGTCTGAACAAAGAATAGATTTTTCTGGCCAATGTGGGAAGTTTATTACGATTGAACTAAAGATGAGTGACATAGTTATCAGATGGTGGCCAGGGCCATGCTAATGTTGGATATCAAACATATATGGAGATTGAGGTCCTCGAATTCTGTCCTCCCCAGCAGTGCTTTGTGACTGGTCAGACAAGATGAATAAGTTCATCACCTCCATCAGAAAAGAATAGAAATGTAGGCTGTAGGATTTTAGGAGTATGCGGGAAAGTGCCTAGTGGGTCATTACAGTGGATGATGAAAATGAGAAGTGAGAACTGGGCCGAGCTAAGAAAGTGAGCAGAGATCTGGTTGAGGAAGTTGTAGGCACTGATAGTTTCAAAGAGTGATTAATAAACAAATGAATAGGTGTCAGGCAGAGAAATGCTGGCCCTGTGAGCTAAAATTTTAAAAAAGGCCTTGGGAAGTGTGGTAAAGGGCAGCACCTCCATTAACCTGAGAGAAATAAAAGAAAATAAGATCATCAGAGAGGGCAGGAATAGATCCAAGTATTCATTTAACAAATATTTACTGAGTTTCTGCACTGTGTAAGGCAATGTCCCGGGAATGCTGTGGGTGTCTTCGTGAGCCTGCCAGCTGTCAGAGGCAAGTCTATAGGGTTTTCTGGTCCAGATCAAAGTGGTCCTCCAATTTGTCTTGAGTAGCTCACCAAGGGGCCACATTGAGGACTGCGTACAACCCACTTGATCACGAAGGTGATGCTTTGCTTGCCCTGTCCTCTTGTGTCTTCACCTGTCTTATCCTGTATTGGAAAGAGCTTTGACTTGTCATATCCTAGTTTCCAATCAGCCAAATGCCAAGTCAGTGTCAAAATCCCACTACCCAGAGAAGGACACATAGGTAGAAGGCTCAGTAATAGCTCCTGAGTTTCTCTACTCCTTGCAAGAGTTCTTGTGGACTATCCACTCCCCCCTCTGACTCTCAGATTTTTCAGATATAGTTTTAATCTGCTTAAATCTCCTCTCACTGAAAAATGAAAATATATTTCCTCTGAATCCATCATACAAAGTTTTTTTATTAAGCATCTTCTTGGCTTAGGATGTTTTGCCCTCTCTTTTGGCAGATTTAGAGACCTCAGGTTTGTTCGAACAGCAGAATTACTGGCGGGAAAATTACCTCTGCAGCCTCAAGAATATCAGGATGTCATTCAGAAACACTGCATGGAAGCACGCCAAATTCTTCTCAACAAGTCAGTATCTGGCCTCAGAATGGCGCTGTGTCACAGTGTCATAAAAATTAAAAGTTCTCTGAAGTGAAAACTGGTCTCCAACCTGGTGGGGTACACAGATTTTGCTGACTTCTCTCTGACACCTTCCTCTATCCTCATCCTTCCACGTTTCCATCCCTGAGAGCCTCTGTGCCTCCTCACATACACTGCTCTTTGACCCTCACTCCTAGTCTTCCTTTGCGCTTTTGAAGCTTCCTCATTACCATTGCTTGTTGAGCACTTCCATTCTCCCCCTCTGAAATCCTTTAGACCTTGCTGGGTTACACACACAGTGGTAGTTGCTCAGTCGTGTCCAAGTTTTTGCTACCCTATGTACAGTCACCCACCAGGCTTCTCTGGCCATGTGATTTTCCAGGCAAGAATACTGGAGTGGGTTGCCATTTCCTCCTCCAGGAGATCTTCCCAACCCAGGGATTGAACCTGGGTCTCCTGCATTACCATCTGAGCCATCAGGGAAGGATAATGCATTTGAATGACTTGTATTCGGGCGGCCCAGATAGACACCTGTAAATTTCCAGGGATGGGAGTTTTCAGTCACTTAATTCTTTTTTCCTTTGCAAATGCGTACAGGACTGTGTCCAGAGCCAGAGAAATTCCCTTATGTGAAATGATGGTGATAATATCTACTAAGTGGTTTTTAATATCAGAGAAAATATTTATGTAATAGCTGGCATATAGTAGCTGTTAAATGTAATTATTACCGCTACAACTATGACTATTACCAGTACTTCCCTGATTGTTAGAGTAATACTTTTCTAGCAGTCAGAAAAAAGACTTGATAAGATGCAAATGCCAGTAGTTCCTGTTGGGAATTAGAAATTGGGGGAATAGAATGAAAGGAAAAATGAGGCATCCATTTCTTCTTTTGGTTTTCTAATTTCTGCTCTCAACTTCTGAGCAGCCACCACCACACTGGAGTTTCTCCTCCCAAGTTTTCTTCCTTTTCTCCTTTTTCTTTTCCCCTGTAAAGTTTCAATCAGAAAACAGACATCTGCGAGGGAGAGAAATTGGATAGAACATTTCAGTTCCTTATGCCCTTTTACCCCAGTCCCTGAATATAAAGAACTATAGACACCTTCATCTTTCAGCAGGACTGTCCACTGGGTCTTGCTAAATGGGAAAACAGTCTCTCAATCCAAATCTTATTCCTTACTTCCTCAGAAAGGGGTGATGGCCGGTGAAGTGGCCAGGGATATGAGAGTACCAACTTGCGGAGCTGCTTAGTGGGAAAGGAGCCATCTGCCTTGTGGTGGAGAGTTGGGAGTGGCTGAGAGGACATCTTGGAACTTGGAAGGGATTCTCAGTCAGATGCCCTGCTTTCTTTATAGATGGATCCCCACCTGTGCCCAGCTATTTGTCTCCCGGAAGGAACAGTGGATCCATTTTGCTCCCAAGAGTGACTATGACTCCTCTCGTAACATTGAAGAATATTTTGCTTCTGTTGCATCTTCCATGTCCCTCCAGCTCAGGGAGTTGGTCATTAACTCTCTTAAGGACCTCGTTTCCTTGTTCATGATACACAAGGTATGTAGGGGATCAGCAGTAGACTGTTTGGAGTGGAATCAAAACTCAGTATTTAATCATGTAAGGTCCTCAGCTGTAAGCTAGGCCAAAAAGTAAAATTCTTGACTAGAACACATATGTGGTGATTATTAGTTTATAAAAATGATTTATTTAAGTACACAGCAAGTTTTCCCAAGATAATTACCTACTTCTATATAGTCAAAATCTACAGAACTAGAGAAATTAATTTAAAGAAAGAGTGAATAAAATGGAATGTCTACCTCCTACTGTAGAGGAGTGGTCACTTTTTCATCCTCTCTGTTTGAAAAAAAGGAATTGAAAAGGGTTTGTTATCAATCTTTTGGCTTGCTATCTAGGAAGTGTTGTGCATGTTCATTGCAGATACTGGCTTTTATTCTGTGGTTTTGGAATGGATACTTCTAAAATCAAAAGACTTCATTGACCTAATTAATAACTTCTTTCATGACACTACTTAAGTGAAGTCTAGATAAAAACTAAAACACTAAGACAAAAATTAAAACACTGTGATGGATTTCAAAGCATCATAGACTCCCTTAAATTTAGATAACATGGGAAATCAAGGAAGATTTTTTTGTATTTTATATGATGTGCCATTTTAATTTAAAAAGAGTGATAAAATTTAAAATTGCCTGGTTAGAAAGGTTAAGTTCTAAGCATTTTGCCAAATAAAGTAAAAATGAACAGTTGACCTTTTATTCAAAAAGTATAAACCAGTGCTGTCAAATGTAGACTGCACTGTTAGCATTCTACAGTGGACTAATCTATACATATCATTGTAATCATCTTTTTGGCTAAGCAGAAGAGACTCAAACTCAACCAAGTTTCATTCTAAAATTCCAAACAAAGGGAAAACTAAAATTTGCATATATCTTAAAGAAAGAAATGTATGGGTATTTGATACATAGTAGACATTCACCTAATACTTATCAATAATCCTTAGACAAATCTAGAATTTCTAGATTCTAAATTGAATCAATTATTTGAGCAAATACTTTACAACTGCCTCATGCCAATTTTATTAGGCACGATGCCTTTTATGAAAGGTATCTTGTGTTACTAGCCTGTGTTAGGAATTAGAAATGTCTCCACATCAGTTCTTTAGCAGCTGAGCTACAGCTTCCCTGGTAGCTCAGCTGGTAAAGAATCTGCTTGCAATGCAGGAGACCCCAGTTCGACTCCTGGGTCAGGAAGCTCCCCTGAAGAAAGAATAGGCTACCCACTCCAGTATTCTGGCCTGGAGAATTCTATGAACTGTATAGTCCATGGGATCACACTGCTGAGCGACTTGCACTTCACTCAACTTCCATATCAGTATTTTTACTGCAGAAAGGTTGACATTTTGAGTGTCTAAAATATATGCTAACTAGCAACTCCATGTGGGATGTACAGATAAACTCTTATACTTTTGGATTCAGTCAACACATTTTTATTGAGCCCTTGTGCATGTGTGCTAAGTCACTTCAGTTGTGTTTGACTCTTTGTGACCCTGTGGACTGTAGCCCGCCAGGTTCCTCTATCCATGGGATGCTCCAGGCAAGAATACTGGAGTTGGTTGCCATTTCCTCCTCCAGGGGATCTTCCCAACCCGGGGATCAAACCTGTGTCTGTTATGTCTCCTGCACTGACAGGCAGGTTCCTTACCCCTTGTGCCACCTGCTCTTATGATGTACTATATGCTATCTTGGATATTTCGGAGTACATAGATGGTTCACACACAGATCCTGTGCCTGTAAATCTCATGAGAGAAAGATAAAATACCACACGGAAGTGGAAATAGGGAAGTTCAGAGGTAGATTATTTCTTGGTGGGGAACAGGGAGACTTCCCAAAGGAGGAGATTTTTGTCAGAATTTTAACAGATGGGGAGGATTTGGAAATGCTGATAAAATAATTTCCAAGCAATGTAAACATACTTTGCAGAAGAGGGAGAGGGTGAACTCAAGTGGGCTAAGCCATACTTAGCCCTTATTTTAAATCTGAACAGTGCATGGTACCTTTCATTTCCTTTTCTGGTACCCATGTAGTGCTATGAACAGGTAAAAGTCACTCCTTTGATTCTAAAAGGTTCCATTTTGTAATAATCACCATATCTTATGTCTCCTGAAGGATGGAAATTATTTTGAGGAGCCCTACCAAGAAATGGAGTTCTTTATACCTCAGCTGATTATGATCAAGCTTGAAGTTAACGAGCCAATTATTGTCTTTAATCCATCTTTTGATGACTGCTGGGAATTAATACATAACTCTTTCTTGGAGATTATTAAGAACTCTAAAGGGATTCCCAAGGTATAGTACTCAATTGTTTGTTTGTATTTGTATTCACATATTGAATAAAACTTATGTTTAAATGGCTGCTTGTGCAAAGTAGGGTTTTACTATGGGAGATATAGCCTGAGTACACCCTCTTGTCACCCTGAAAGAGAATTTGGGCCTTAAAGAAATTTCCATGCATCCCATTAACAAAGACACTGAGATCTACTTTGTGAGCAAGCAGAGTTACCTGCATGATGCCAATGTCAAAAGGGCAGATGTGTCCCAAGCCATATCCATCTTGGATTAATAATTCATGATGGATCAGTTGCTATGCACTTTGCCAAGAATTTTCATAAGACTATGTATCTCATTTAGTTCTTAAAGCTCCATATGTTTGTTTATTAGTTTGTCTAGGGGAGAGATTAAACCTTCCCTTCCTGGCCTAGGGAACTTAGAAAAGGAAACCTTTTTCCAAGTTTCCTTTCCAGGGTGACTTTACTAATCAGATTTCAGTTATTAGCAGACTTTTAGAACTGGGCAGGATCACCCACATGAGTGTGACTCTTTTGCATTCCATCTTCTGTCTCCTTCTGGATGGTTGATGTGGCGAGAGGCAAGTGTCCAGCCCCACATAGGGAAGGAACTTGTGAGATGTTTCTACCCAGCTCATCTCTGCCTCCCACTCTCCCTCCCTCCCCATGTATGATGCTCAGGTACCTTTAAGCATGCTTCTCTTTGCAGTCCTGTACTTAGAGGGTTCTAAGATCTCATGATTAGAGTTGGAGTTTTTAGGAAAGCATGTGAAGCTGCATGTTCCAGCTGGTTTCACCAGAGAACTCTAAATTGAGGGTTTTAACCCAGCCAAGTCAGAGTAACAGGAAAACTGGATGTGCAGAGAGGGAAGAAGTGTGGGCAGCTCTCCTACAATCAATATCCCTAGGAAGGAAATGAAAGAGAAGACCCTGTAATTTGGAAGGATAAGTGTGGGGCTTGGAGACAGATAAAGTACACACCACTCAAGTTCCCCTTCACTGCTGTTGATCAGCAATGTTTACAAGCAGCTGGGTTGGGAGAGCCCAGGGCTTATGTGGTTGGTAGTAGATTTAGTGAATTGTAATGCCAAGAAGACACAGTCATAGGTCACAGTTTGTACCAGGTTTGAAAGCCAGACCCAAGTAAATGCTGATGACTCTTCTAGACTAAGAAAAAGCAGCCCAGGATCTGAGTTCTCTGTCTAAAGATGCCCAGGGCACAGTCTCCCTCCCTGAACCCCTCATACTGTATTGTCTGTGATCTGAGTAGTGACATCTTAAAAGAATAACCCTTCAGATTGAATATCTAAGAAGAATACCTGAGAGCAGCAACAGGTGGATAGTACCCTATCTCCTCTCAGTCCTGCCTTATATATAAACATGAATTTTAAAAGTTAGAAAAGAATATCAGCATGAGATGTTTGAAAACTGTACTCAAGGTGCAAAAGAAAAGTGTATTTGTGAGAAAGTTACTAAAGAAACAGCAGTAAATATTAGAAAATATTTGTTGTAGCCAAAAGTTGAGAAAAATATGAATCTGTAATACTGACTGAAATGAAAAGAGGCATAAATAAAAGGAAGCTGGATGAGATAAGGGAAGGATTTTATAAAATTGCAATAATTAGAATTTAAAACAGCACCAGCAGTTGATGCATTACTTTCACAATTGTGAAATAAGATTGCTTGGGTCAGTCTCTCCTAATGGAGGAATTTTCTAACTCAAAGTGCCAGAGAAATGCCAAAGTTGGAGAAGTATACAAGAGAAAATACTGAAGGTGATGACAAAACCAAAAAGTCTGGGATCAGAGAGCCAGGGAGATAAGGAGATAGTAACAATGATTACCTTATGGCAGAAAGTGAAGAGGAGCTAAAAAGCCTCTTGATGAAAGTGAAAGAGGAGAGCGAAAAAGTTGGCTTAAAGCTCAACATTCAGAAAACGAAGATCATGGCATCCGGTCCCATCACTTCATGGGAAATAGATGGGGAAACAGTGGAAACAGTGTCAGACTTTATTTTGGGGGGCTCCAAAATCACTGCAGATGGTGACTGCAGCCATGAGATTAAAAGACGCTTACTCCTTGGAAGGAAAGTTATGACCAACCTAGACAGTATATTCAAAAGCAGAGACATTACTTTGCCGACTAAGGTCCATCTAGTCTAGGCTATGGTTTTTCCAGTGGTCATGTATGGATGTGAGAGTTGGACTGTGAAGAAGGCTGAGCGCTGAAGAATTGATGCTTTTGAACTGTGGTGTTGGAGAAGACTCTTGAGAGTCCCTTGGACTGCAAGGAGATACAACCAGTCCATTCTGAAGGAGATCAACCCTGGGATTTCTTTGGAAGGAATGATGCTAAAGCTGAAGCTCCAGTACTTTGGCCACTTTATGCGAAGAGTTGACTCATTGGAAAAGACTCTGATGCTGGGAGGGATTGGGGGCAGGAGGAGAAGGGGACGACCGAGGATGAGATGGCTGGATGGCATCACGGACTCGATGGACTCTGTGAGTCTGAGTGAACTCCCGGAGTTGGTGATGGACAGGGAGGCCTGGCGTGCTGCAATTCATGGGGTCGCAAAGAGTCAGACACGACTGAGTGACTGAACTGAACTGAACAATGATTACCTGGAAAGAGCACTGTTGTTCCTGGCTCAGTTTTACAGACTGCTCTGCAGGGTATAAGAGAGCCAGCCACTGTTTTAAAGGTGTATTTTTTTAATCAAAGTATAGTTGATTTACAATGTTTCACGTTTACAGTAAAATGATTCAGTTATACATATAATGGCACCCTACTCCAGTACCCTTGCCTGGAAAATCCCATGGACGGAGGAGCCTGGTAGGCTGCAGTCCATGGGGTCACTGAGAGTTGGACACGACTGAGCGACTTCACTTTCACTTTTCACTTTCATGCATTGGAGAAGGAAATGGCAGCCCACTCCAGTGTTCTTGCCTGGAGAATCCCAGGGACCGGGGAGCCTGGTGGGCTGCCGTCTATGGGGTCGCACAGTCGGACACAACTGAAGTGACTTAGCAGCAGCAGCAGCATACATATACATGTATATATATTATTGTTGTTCAGTTGCTAAGTTGTGTCCAACTTATATACATATGCTTTTTCAGATTCTTTTTTATTATAGGATATTACAAGATATTGAATTAGTTTCATGTGCTAAACTGTGGCTCTTTGTTGTTTATCTATTTTATATACAGTAGAGTATATTACTGGGAAAGACCCTGATGCTGGGAGGGATTGGGGGCAGGAGGAGAAGGGAACGACAGAGGATGAGATGGCTGGATAGCATCACTGACTTGATGCACATGGGTTTGGGTGAACTCCAGGAGTTGGTGACGGACAAGGTGGCCTGGCATGCTGCAATTCATGGGGTCGCAAAGAGTTGGACACGACTGAGCGACTGAACTGAACTGAACTGAGTGTATATCTGTTAATCCCAAATTTCAAATTCATCCCTCCATCTCCTTTCCCCTTTGGTAACCATAGGTTTGTTTTCTATGTCTGTGAGTCTGTTTCTGTTTTGTAAATAAGTTCATTTATGTCATATTTTAGATTATACATATAAGTGATATCATATGGCATTTGTCTATCTCTTCTGCCTTATTAATACTTTACTTAGTGTGATAATGTCTAGATCCATTCATGTTGCTGCAAATGGCATTATTTCATTCTTTATTGTGACTGAGTAATAGTCCACTGTGTGTGTATATATATATATGTATGCCATATATGTATATATGCCATGTGTGTGTATATATATATATATATATATATATATATGCCACATTTCTTTATCCATTCATCTGTCAGTGGACATTTAGTTTGCTCCCATGTCTTGGCTATTATAAGTAGTGTTGCTGTGGTCATCACAGCGCATGGATCCTTTTGAATTAGACTTTTCTCTGGCTATATCTCTTATGAGTGAGATTTCTAGATCATAAGGTAACTCAATTTTTAGTGTTTAAGGAACCTCCATATTGTTCTCCCTAGTGAAAATCAGCCACATTTAAAGTCATTTTTCAATTGAAGACTTCCCCCAAGAGGCAGTCTTTTTATCCTGCTCACCTGTGATCTATTGCATTGCCTGAATACTCCAGTCATGCTGCCCTAAACCATTTCATTCATATCCTTGCTTTCAAACACTGTCTATAGTATGGCTACAGCAAAGAAGTTGCTCCTTCACTGGTTTTAAAACCTTTGGGTTGTCCAAAGAGGGAAGAGAAAGTTTAGTTGCACTTGCTTTTGCCACTTTCTAAATTGATGCATTCTCATCAACTGCATATAACCCATATAACTCAGTAAAGCATTCAGAAGAATATTTTCTGAGACAGATCACTAAAAGCCTTCTTAGCAGAGAGGGCAGTGGAAAGCAATGGACCCCCAACAAGGACTTGCAGCCTGCATGAGCCATGCAACTGAGAACATTCTTAGAAGTACACATGTGCCATTAAGAAGTTAGAAAGTTGAATTCTCAGGAAAAATTCATTTTGTGCCTCAGATCATAAAGACATAGCTTTTTCCCCTGAACTGAAAGAAGAATCTAGTATCTCTCTCCCTTTCTTCAGGTGAGAAAATGAAAGTCCTGAGAAAGTAGCTTACCTAAGGTCACATAGTCAGCTAGTAGAAGAGTTTGAATTGGAAAGGATGCTTCTAGTAGCTTATCATTAGAGAGGAAAAGTATTTGGTAGGGGGAAGGAGTATCACTGTAATATTTATTTAGTCACACAATGTTTATTGAGCACTTACTATGTGCCACGCTCATTAGGCCTCTCACCATAGTGAAGAAGTCAGATACGATCCAGGCCTTTATGGCATTGATATCCCAGAACAAATCTAGAACAGCTCATTACACATTCATCTAATTACAGTTATGATGAGTGTCAAGAGGGATAAATTTAGAGTGTGAGCTTTAAGCAGGGAAACCTAACATCCACTGGGGGCCCAGGAGGACACTTTAAGGAAATGAAAGTTTAAAAAGTAGGGATTTGAAACATGAGTAATCCAGTAAGAGGAAGAAGAGGGAGAATAAAATTAAAGGGAATAGTGGAGTGATTCTAGCACCATCTAAGAGAAAATGGAGTTGAAATGCAGCTGATGTCCCTGGAAATGAGTACATTGCTAGAGATTTTAGTTTGATGCCATCTTCCTCTTTGTGTCTTGTGGATGTCTTATGACATTTAAAAGTGGTTTCTACTCTTTAGGTGGAATCTATCCTGTTCCCAGAGTTGAAAGGATATAATCTGATACTTGGGACTGTTAATGCTGATGAAAAACTGGTTTCTGACTTTGTGGATCAAACTTTCGAGGTATTTCAGAAAAATCAAGTTGGTCCCTGCAAGTAAGTTGGTTTAGTTTTAACTTAGCCATTTTGGCATTGGTTTAGAGTTCCTGTGTATCATCAAATAAATAATCCCTATTCCCACAGACCTGAAATAATACGTAATAAGTAGCCAATACTTACTTACATAGGGATTATTATTTATCCCCATTTGCAGATGAAGAAACCATAACTTTCCCAGTGTTATACAGCAAATACATAGGAGAACCAGAATTCAAATTAGAGGTTTACCCCTATTATCTGAAAGCCTTGGCACCAGATAAATTCTGGAATTTAGAAATTCCTGAATTTTAACCAGTGGTCACCAGTCCTACCAGGAAGCCTTGAAAAACCCCTGGACCAACCTCACTTACCAGGTGGCAGACACCAGAAGCAAGAAGAACTATAGTCCTGCAGCCTGCAGAACAGAGACCACAAACACAGAATGTCTGACAAAATGAGATGGCATATATTCTAGACAAAGAAAGAAAGTAAAACCCCAGAAGAACAACTCAGTGAAGTAGAGATAGACAATCTTCCAGAAAAAAGAATTCAGAATAATGATAGTGAAGATGATCCAAGATCTCAGAAACAGAATGAATATACAGATTGAGAAGATAAAAGAAATGTTTAGCAAAGAGCTAGAAGACTTAAAGAACAAGTAAACAGAGATGAAAAATATAGTAACTGAAATGAAAAATCCCTAGAAGGAATCAATAGCAGAGTAAATGAGGCAGAAGAATGAGTAAGTGAGCTGGAAAACAGATTGATTGGTGGAAATCACTGCCACAGAACAGAATAAAGGAAAAAGAATGAAAAGTGTAAGGACTGCCTCAAAGACCTCTGGCATAACATTAAACACACCAGCATTCACATTATAGTGGTCCAGGAAGGAGAAGAGAGAGAAAAATGGACATGGGAAGATATTTGAAGAGATAATAGCCCATAACTTCCCTAACATGAAAAGCAAACACTCAAGTCCAGGAAGTGCAGAGAGTCCCATACAGGATAAACCCGAGAAGGAACATGCTGAGACACATATTAATTGAACTGACAAAAATTAAGGACATAGAATATATTAAAAGCAGCAAGGGAAAAGCAACAAATAATATACAAGGGAATCCCCTATGGTTATCAGCTGATTTTTCAGCAGAAACTCTGCAGACCAGAAAGGGGTGACACAGTATATTTAAAGTGATAGAAATGAAAAACCTACAACCAAGAATACTCTATGCAGCAAGGCTCTCATTCAGACTTGATAGAGAAATCAAAAGCTTTCAGTTCAGTTCAGTCACTCAGTCATGTTGACTCTTTGCAACCCCATGAATGACAGCACGCTAGGCCTCCCTGTCCATCACCATCTCCTGGAGTTCACTCAGACTCACGTCCATCGAGTCCGTGATGCCATCCAGCCATCTCATCCTCGGTCGTCCCCTTCTCCTCCTGCCCCCAATCCCTCCCAGCATCAGAGTCTTTTCCAATGAGTCAACTCTTCACAGGAGGTGGCCAAAGTACTGGAGCTTCAGCTTTAGCATCATTCCTTCCAAAGAAATCCCAGGGTTGATCTCCTTCAGAATGGACTGGTTGTATCTCCTTGCAGTCCAAGGGACTCTCAAGAGTCTTCTCCAAAACCACAGTTCAAAGAAGTGTTTCAACTTAAAATTAAGGACACTGACCTTTGAAAACTAGAAATATTTTGTCTAAGTTCATGTAGCTCAGAAGTAGCAAAATTGGAATTTGAAGGCAAAGTTCTGAATTCTCAGTTCACTGTGCCCTTTGCCATGTGTTTCTTTCATAGTTTGGACTAGTTTTTATATTATCTCTTTGTTTGCCACTCTGACTAATCTGATTTGGTGACCTGTATTTGTATGTTTGATTTTATGCTCTTCAATATGGAAGATACTTAAATGTATACAAAAAGTATAATGACTTATTGGATAACACAGCAGAACAAAACATCACTGCATTCCTGAAAGAAAATCATGAAATTGAGGATTTTGTGACGGTAGGAGATGCCCCTTGACTTTTTTTTTTTTTTAGTATCTTGGTTACATGTGCAACAGATAATCCAAAAGCACTGTATTGGCTGGGGATGAGGCTAGGGGCAAATGCATAGAGGCTAAAGACAAATTAAACTACTGAATCTACTCTTTTCTACAGAGGATCAATAGCATTAAAAAGCGGAGAAATGAAATTGCATCCATGCACATAACTGTGCCTTTGGCCATGTTCTGCCTAGACACCATGACCCTAAATTATGATCTCTGTGAGCGAGCCCAAAATCTTAAAGACCGTCTGATTCAATTCCAAGTGGATGTAAACCGGGACACCAACACCAGGTATTATTGTTGCATGCAGGGAAATAGCAATGATAATTGGTACGACGGGAGAATGAAAAAGTGGATCGAATTTGTACCTTCCAGCAATGACTAGGCTGAACTTCCAATTCAACTTGCTTCTGCCCCCAAAGTGAGGGTTGCAGGGACTCTAGGTTCAGGCAAGATGATAAACAACAAGGAGAAAAGTATCTGGGACTTAGAGTTGTTGTTGTTCAGTCACTCAGTTGTCTGACTCTTTGTGATCCCATGGATTGCCATGTGCCAGGGACTTAGAGTATGAAGATGGAAAGAATCCCAAGGCAGTTAATCTCTGATCCTTCAGCCTTTGCTTTCTTGCAGACAACTTCAGAGAGATATTACCTGGCAGTCTGAGCTCACAGGCCCTCTCACTGGCCACCTGTCACACACTCGAAGACACAGCATGCTTACAATCAGCCCTGAGAATCTCTTCTATGCAGACTTCTACTGTCTGGATGTGGGGATTCTGTTATTCAATCTTAAACTCTATATCGTGCCTTCATTTTACTGATGACCATATGTTAGTCAATACGTCTTTGGTTGTAAGGGGTAGGAGGTGAGACTGGCTAATGTAAAAAAGAAATGTGGAGTCTGCATGTTGAAAAGTTTAGGAGTTGCTAGCCTCAGGCCCTCAATACTACAAATTAGGATGTAGTCTCCCTCCCTCTGCTTGCTGTCTGCTGTGTCAGCTTCATTCTCGGACAGGTTCTCTCCAGTTTGTGGGCCCCAGCAGCTCTAGACTTAATCCTCCCAGGTTCTCATTCACAGGGGAAAAAAGATTTACCTTTTTTCCAATGCTGTGCCACTGGGCAAGTGTGGCACAGGCCTGACTTGGATTGTTTGGACAACACCAAGGCAAACACCGTAGTCAAGAGGATGGTTTAGATCCGGGTGCTAGTCTCATCTCTGGAGTGAATGTCAGCCTTACCTAAACCATGAGAATCAAGAAAAGGAAAGAAGAGGGTACCCCGAGAAGATTAGACTGTGGTTACTATAAAAAGAAATGGTGCTAAGATGCTGGGACAGTAAATTTCTGCTACTCTGCTTCCCACTCCAGTACTCTTGCCTGGAAAATCCCATGGACAGAGGAGCCTGGTAGGCTGCAGTCCATGGGGTCTCGAAGAGTAGGACACGACTGAGCAACTTCACTTTCACTTTTCACTTTCATGCATTGGAGAAGGAAATGGCAGCCCACTCCAGTGTTCTTGCCTGGAGAATCCCAGGGATGGGGGAGCCTGGTGGGCTGCCGTCTATGGGGTCGCACAGAGTCGTACACAACTGCAGTGACTTAGCAGCAGCAGCTTCTATTTGAATGTTATAAAATGTGTCTTATTTTTAGCTCTCTTTCTTAGACAGCTTTAAATAATAGACTAAAATGATTTAACACTAATAATCATTATTAATGTTATTTTATATATCATTCATTTATTTGTAGGTAAGTATAAATTTAGCATTTTATGGCACTTTTAAGATTTATAAACTACATATCAGAAACTCAGCAGCAAATTAATGATGATAATAGTTACCATTTTCCAGCATACCTTGTAGTCCAGGCACTGTGTAAGTGTTCTGAACATTCAATATCTAATCAGTCTTTACACCAACCCTAAGAAGTTGTTCATTATTCTCTCCTTTATGTTGATAAAGAAACTGAGCCTCCAAGAGATCCTTAAGTGGCACATGCAGGGCTTAACCTAGTTCATTTTGACTCCAAATCCACACTCTTCCCCACTGCATTCAACTTTCTGAATGAGTAATGAAAAGGTGTGATTCCTGTTTTGGGAGCCAGAAGTCTTGATTTTGAATCCAAGGCCTTCCATTTACTTGTTTGTGTTCTCTGGCTTCACCTCTTGGATCTTCAATTCCTTTGCCTATAGAAGAAATATTTGGGACTAGGACAGTAAAACATTTTCAGCCTTCGAACTACTGGGACATTTCCTTTTGGAAAGTTTGAGCATCAGGTAGTTTTTTTTTTTTTTTTTTTCCCCTTAAGGATTTGTTTCTGTGAAATCAGGGCTTCCCCAGTGGCTCAAATGGTAAAGAATCCTGCCTGCAATGTGGAAGACTTGGGTTTGGTCCCTGGGTTGGGAAGATCCCCTGGAGGAGGGAAAGGCTACCCACTCCAGTATTCTGGCCTGGAGAATACCTTAGACTATATAATCCATAGAGCTGCAAAGAGTTGGACATGACTGACTGACTTTCACTTTCACTTCCTGTCAAATCAAGCAACATGGTGCCTTGGTTGGTCCATGCTTTCTTCCCCATCAAAATAAATGTATAATTTCCTTTGGTCTTTTTAATATAAGTGAATGTAAGGGTCCCATTACAAACCTGGGGATTTCTAAGAGCCCAGAAACAGAAACTCCTGGTCAGTGATTGAGTTCTGAAGTTTCTTTTCTACCTTGAAAATAGTGACTCTGACTCATTTGTTCTTCTCAGCCATCCAGTGAGGTAGGTAAAACAGATATAAAACACCCTACTGAATGGAGAAGAGGCCCGGGGTGGGGGGATTGGGGGGGTGGGGGGGAGGGGGGAACTCACTTGCCCAATTAGGTGAGTTTGAATCTTCTGAACCCACATCCCACCCTAGATACTTTTTTGTCTTGTGATTGCCAAGTGAAGTAACTTCTTGTTTCCAGTGATAGGTGTGCCCTAGAAAGGGATGCTCTGGCCATAAAGGCAGGGGGCACCTTGAAGTGCACTTGTCATAAAGTGGGCATGCCATCTGTTTCCACTATAGGTGCATTATCTAAAGTTGCTAAAACAATGACTTGAAATATTGATCAGAAATTCCATGGCCCTGAGTAGAGATATAAGAAGTTATCCCTCAGGTCTGAATGTATGTTCCCCTCAGGGTGGAAAATCTTGTCCAAAAAGTGACAACAAAGTAGAGAGGCCATCAGTTCAGTTCAGTTCAGTTCAGTCACTCAGTCAGGTCCGACTCTTTGTGACCCCATGAATTGCAGCATGCCAGGCCTCCCTGTCCATCACTAACTCCCGGATTTCACTCAAACTCATGTCCACTGAGCCGGTGATGTCATCCAGCCATCTCATCCTCTGTCGTCCCCTTTTCCTCCTGCGCCCAGTCCCTCCCAGCATCAGAGTCTTTTTCAATGAGTCAACTCTTTGCATGAGTCAAGGCTGTGGTTTTTCCTGTGGTCATGTATGGATGTGAGAGTTGGACTGTGAAGAAAGCTGAGCGCTGAAGAATTGATGCTTTTGAACTGGTATTGGAGAAGACTCTTGAGAGTCCCTTGGACTGCAAGGAGATCCAACCAGTCCCTTCTAAAGGAGATCAGTCCTGGGTGCTGTTTGGAAGGAATGATGCTAAAGCTGAAACTCCAGTACTTTGGCCACTTCATGCGAAGAGCTGACTCATTGGAAAAGACTCTGATGCTGGGAGGGATTGGGGGCAGAGAGGCCATAGATTGATGCAAAATATACTGGTCTCCCTTATGCCATCACAACACCAGACAGAGAATAGCCCTGTGCTTACAGGACCCCTGGATCTTTATTTTAAATGATATTGTCAGTGCATGTAGAAAACAGTGTTTGTTGTGCTTAACTTATCCCTGGATATTGCTAAGGTGTTATTTTGGTCAGATTTCTGATATCATCAACCCATATTCAGGACTTTTAGAGGATCTAGTAGTTAATGGGTATAAAAGAAATACTCAACTCAGTCTAACTTGTGAGCAGCAAAATCTACATCTTCCCTACTGTGTGTTTTCTGTGTGTCTCCTTTACTTCTATATAGAACTCTTTGTTCTTGTCACTGCCAGTCACCAAATGTGTAGAGGACTTTCCCCACATAAATCAATTCAGCTGGGTGCCCTGCAATTCAACTTAATTCTGACACTGTCTTCCCAGAGGTAGCATCAGCTTCCACAGATTAAGGGCTCAGTCCTATAAGACTGTCTTTCATAATTTCAGACACCAGTCACAAGTTCGAGTTGTGCTTCTGTGCTTCTGACCAACCAGCTGTAAATTGAAAGTTCTAGTGACCCTTTCCTTGAGTTTAATTAATTTGTTCCAGGCTTCTAATCATGGCTTAGTCTTTCCAGTGACCAGCTCCTCATCCAGGAGTGACCCTGAGTCACCTCACTAGAATGAAGGATACTCTTATCACCCATAAAATTACATGGATTTCATGGGCTTGGTGCTAGGAACTGGGGGCAGAGATCAATATATATTTTTTATTGAGACAGGAAAGGATAAAAATGAATTTGGAACAGAAAGGGTTAGAGATTCTTTTCCTACTGAATTCTGCTCAAGGTATCCACCCCCCAAATAAGTTGTGAACCATGGTATAAAGGAGAAAAGAGACCTCAAAAACAGGGCGACTGAGCACAAGAGGAGGAAAAATAAAAAGACTGCAAGTTGCTCCCAGGGACTGGAGAAAATTTTAAAAGGTTGGAACCCATCGGTGTTCCATTAGTCATCTTTTCCTTCATCTTTCTCTCCTTCCTCCCCCTCATCATCATCTTCATCTTTTCACCTTCATCCTCATCCCCTTCTTCATCAATATCTTCCAATCCTTCTTCCTCTTCATCATCGTTGTCTTCCTCTTCTCCTTTCCTTTCCTCATCATCCGTGTCAGGAACCAAGTAGTACTGTAATGGATTTGGCCAAATATCATCTTTGATGACCTCTCCTAACTCATCTGAGTCCCTTGGACTGCAAGGAGATCCAACCAGTCCATCCTAAAGAAAATCAGTCCTGAATGTTCATTGGAAGGACTGATGTTGAAGCTGAAACTCCAATACTTTGGCCAGCGGATGTGAAGAGCTGACTCGTTTGAAAAGACCCTGATGCAGGGAAAGATTAAAAGCAGGAGGAGAAGGGGACGACAGAGGATGAGATGGTTGGATGGCATCACTGACTCAGTGGACATGAGTTTGAGTAAACTCCCGGAGTTGGTGATGGACCGGGAGGCCTGGCGGGCTGCAGTCCATGAGATCACAAAGGATTGGACACAACTGATCGGCTGAACTGAACTGAACTCATCTGCACCTGCTTCAGAAGGATCAGTAAACCAGGTGAAGAAGGTTTCTGGTTCCTCATGCTGTCTCTTCCTACTGGCCGTATTCCATGTTTGACTTGATCATTTCGTCAAATCCTTTCCAGATTTCCATTTGATTTCAGTGGACTTTGAAGATGGATCACCACTCATTCAGATGAAATTATTTGGAGAGAATTTTATTTTTGAAGTAAGGGTTTTCATCAAAAATAAAAATCTATTCTGTAACCTAATTTAATGTCTTCAAATTCTGTCACTTCAACTCTTGTCAAATAATACAGCGCCTCTTCATCCCCCTCCCCAATGTTGTTACCCCCAAATTTGGGATTTTGGCGAGCAATTCGGACCTCTTGAAAAAATGATTGGCGGAGTTTGTTATATATCTGTTCTATTTTCAAAAATCTCCTCACTGTTCATTGAGTCTGTCTATTCCATTTTGTACTTCATCAACACGTTCAATTGCTTCTTGCTGTTCTTTTTCTGAGGTTTCGTTGGCCCCGTCGAGGTTGAGTTGAGCTGCTTTTTACTGACTTTGGCCGCCGGCGCCGACAAGGTGCCGCGTTCGGGGTGGGGCAGGGGGCCGGGAGCGGGGCGGGGGAGAGAAGGGAAGGCGAAGGGGCCGGGCAGAGGCTTCCTTTCTCGCGGGCGCTCGCTCCGTCCCGCCTCCCCGCTCTGGCGCACTTTCGCTCACTCGCTGTCCCTCCCCCTGGCTCGAGAGTGCTGCCCTCGCGGCCTGACGACGAGGGAGGGGCTGGGGCGGCCTGCCGGCCTGGCCTGGCTCCGACTGACTGACTGACGGCGGGGAGCGGCTGGCGGCGTCGGGCGGGCGGGCGGCTAGGCTCCCCCACTCTGGCTCCGCGCTCCAGTTCGATGCTCCCATCTCCCTGAGCCGACTCCTCCTCCACCTCCTCTTCACAGCGAGGGCAAAACTATGGTAGCTATTGTTTTCATAATTTTTATTTATTTTTAAATTGAAGGCTAATGCTTTACAGAATTTTGTTTTCTGTCAAACCTCAACATGAATCAGCCATAGTGAAGTGAAATCGCTCAGTCGTGTCCGACTCTTTGTGACCCCATAGACTGTAGCCTACCAGGCCCCTCTGTCCATGGGATTTTCCAGGCAATAGTACTGGAGTGGATTGCCATTTCCTTCTCCCGGGATCTTCCCAACCCAGGGCTCGAACCCGGATTGCCCGCATTCTAGATAGACGCTTTACCGTCTGAGCCACCAGGGAAGTCCGAGTCAGCCATAGGTATACATACAGCCATTATGGAAGATGGTATGGAAATTCCTTTAAAAACTAGGAATAAAACCACTGTATGACCCAGCATCCCACTCCTAGCCATATACTCTGAGGAAAGCAAAACTGAAAAAGATACGTGTACCCCAATGTTCATTGCAGCACTGTTTACAATAGCTAGAACATGGAAGCAACCTAGACGTCCATCAACAGATAAATGGATCGGTATACATATGTCCTCTCCCTCTCCTCTCCCTTCCCTTCCCACCCCTCTAGGTTGATACAGAGCCCCTGTTTGAGTTCCCTGAGGCAAACAGCAAATTCCCATTGTCTATTTTACATACAGTAATTAAGTTTCCATGTTACTCTCTTCATACATTGCACACTCTCCTCCTCTCTCCCTATATCCATATGTCTGTTCTCTATGTCTGTTTCTCCATTGCTGCCCTGCAAATAAATTCTTCAGTACTATCTTTCTAGATTCTGTATATATGCATTGAAAGTGAAAGTTGCTCAGTCCTGTCTGACTCTTTGCAACCCCAAGGACTGTATAGTCCATGGAATTCTCCAGGCCAGAATACTGGAGTAGGTAGCCTTTCCCTTCTCCAGGGGATCTTCCCAACCCAGGGATCAAACCCAGGTCTCCCACATTGCAGGCAGATTCTTTACCAGCTGAGCCACAAGGGAAGCCCATATATGATATTTGTTTTTCTCTTTCTGACTTACTTCACTCTGTATAATTGGCTCTAGGTTCATCCACCTCATCAGAACTGCTCAGATGCATTCCTTTTTAGGGCTGTGTGATATTCTATTATATATATGCACCACTGCTTCTTTATCCATTTATCTGTTGTTGGACATCTAGGTTGCTTCCATGTTCTAGCTATTGTAAATAGTGCTGCAGTGAGCATTGGGATACATGTGTCTTTTTCAATTTTGCTTTCCTCAGAGAATATGGCTAGGAGTGGGACTGCTGGGTCATACAGAGGTTTTATTCCTAGTTTTTTAAGGAATTTCCATACCATCTTCCATAGAGGCTGTATCAATTTACATTCCCACAAACAGTGCAAGAGCATTCCCTTTTCTCCACACCCTCTCAAGCATTTATTGTTTGTAGATTTTTTGATGATGGCCATTCTGACTGGCACGAGGTGATATCTCATTGTAGTTTTGATTTGCATTTCTCTGCTAGTGAACTATATTGAGCATCTTTTCATGTGTTTGTTAGCCATTTGTATGTCTTCTTTGGAGAGATTTCTGTTTAGGCCTTTTCCCCATTATTTGATTGGGTTGTTTGTTTTTCTGGTATTAAGTTGTATGAGCTGCTTATATATTTTGGAAATTAATCCTTGGTCAGTTGTTTCACTTGCTATTATTTTCCCCCTTTCTGAGGGTTCTCTTTTCACCTTGCTTATAGTTTCCTTTGCTGTGCAAAAGCTTTTAAGTTTAATCAAATCCCACTTGTTTACTTTTGTTTTTATTTCCATTAATCTAGGAGGTGGGTTATAGAGGATCTTGCTTTGCTTTATGTCATCAAGTGTTCTGCCTATGTTTTCCTCTAAGGGTTTTATAATTTCTGGTCTTACATTTAGGTTTTTCATCCATTTTAAGTTTATCTTTGTGTATGGTGTTAGGAAGTGTTGTAATTTCATTCTTTTACACGTAGCTGTCCAATTTTCCCAGCACCACTTATTGAAGAGGCTGTCTTTGCCCCATTGTATATTCTTGCCTCCTTTGTCAAAAATAAGGTACCCATGAGTGTGTGGGTTTATTTTTGGGTTTTCTATCTTGTTCCATTGGTCTATATTTCTGTTTTTGTGCCAGTATCATAGATTTTGATGACTGTAGCTTTGTAGTATAATCTGAAGTCAGGAAGGTTGATTCCTTCAGCTCCATTTTTCTTTTTCAAGACTGCTTGGTTATTCAGGGTGTTTTGTGTTTCCATGTGAATTGTAAAAATTTTTTGTTCTAGTTCCATGAAAAATAACATCGGTAATTTGATAGGGATCACATTGAATCTGTAGATTGCATTTGGTAGTATAGTCATTTTCACAATATTGATTCTTCTTACCTAGAAACATGGAATTTCTCTCCATCTGTTTATGTAATCTTTGATTTCTTTCATCAATGTCTTATAATTTTCTGTATACAGTTATTGTCTCCTTAGATAGTTTTATTCCTAGATATTTTATTTTTGTTGCAAGGGTGAATGGGATTGATTCTTTAATTTCTCTTTCTGATTTTTCATTGTTAGTATATAGGAATGCAAGTGATTTCTGTGTATTGATTTTGTATCCTATGACTTTGCTAAATTCACTGAGTAGTAATTTTCTGGTAGTATCTTTAGGGTTTTCTATGTATAGTATCATGCAATCTGCACACAGTGAGAGCTTTACTTCTTCTTTTCCAATCTGAGTTCCTTTTATTTCTTTTTCTTCTCTGATTGCTGTAACTGGGACTTCTAAAACTATGTTGAATAAAATGGGTAACCTGGAAGAAATGGACAGATTCTTAGAAAAGTTCAGTCTTCCAAGACTGAACCAAATAAGACTTAACTCTTATTTGTTAAAAGTTTAAGGTTTGAATTGTAAAGTAAAATTAAAAATAAATAAATTAATTAATTTAAAAAAAAAGTATAAGGTTTGGAATCGGTTAAACCAGGTTCAGATCCTGGCTCTGACACCTAAACATCATGTTGCTTTGGATAAAGTTACTCAGCCTCATTTCTTCCATTATAAAATGTTAATGACATTAATAGTTCCTAACTTAAAAATTTTGTGAAAATTAATGAGTTAATACTCATTCAGTGATTAGAATGGGCATGCTAAAGGGCATAGTACATGTCATGTATTATTACCATTTCTACTGTTATTATTTCTAAATATGGTATGCATGTGAATATTATCCATCAAGAATTTACAGGTAGAGAAAATTTGGAAAACCTTGTTCTAATCTCCAAATAGTAATCATGTCTGCTTAGTATAGTGGGTTTCATAAGAAAGGTATTTTAGATGTTGATGATGGCTGTTACTTTCCCTGTAGCATCTGTAATCAGTACAGCCTCATTGCCGACAAAGTCAGTGAGATTCCTATCAACACTGGGGAGCTCGTATTCCTCATTGAATTCTTAAAGAAATCCAGCGATGTCACCGTGTTCAAACTCAGGAGGCAACTTAGAGATGCAGTTGACCGGCTGGAGTTCTTGATGGACTATGCAGACTTGCCCCGTAAGTATGATGTCATGTGTGTACGTGCAAATGTATGTATATATTTATATGTTTAGATATAAGGAGCCGGAAAAGGAGAGTTCACAATCCTCCCACTAAATATCTGTATCAGAAGAGCTGCTTTTAAGTGTGTCTCTATATTAGAGACACTAATTCCACACTCTTATCCAGAGAAATATGAATCAAATGATGAGAATCTTATTGGTAGACAAAAAGAAATATCTAGGGACTTGACTGGTTCTTAGATGCCTGTCTTTGCCTCTTATGTGAGGTGTTCCTAAAAAAGTCTCTTTCAAATGCAGAGTGCTTTTGTAAATGGATAGGTTTCATTCATCTATAATCTTAATACACTCCTACCTTTGAGGAAGCCAGGGCACTTTCCTTCATGCTCTTGCATATTTTAAGAGGAAAGAAATGGCTGGGATCCTTCATGGCTTATTGAGCCAAGTTAGGACTCAATAAGGACCTAACTTTGTAAGGACCAGGTTCTGAAAGAAAAGCTAATATCACTTCTACAAGTCACGTTTCAGAACCTTTTTCCATCTGGAAATACCTGTGAATTATCTGGTGTTCACCATGGTTAGGGAGGAATCGTTATGGGAGGGAGAAGTAGGGACTGGGAGTGAAAAATTGGTCCCATAACCATCCGCCTGCACATTCGTGAGCTGTGCTCTTGACCGTGTGAACACACACTGGGGTCCCTCATTGTGGCCTCTACCCGCTAAATTCCCAAGGGTGCATAGGAAACCCAGGGCATTTTAACTGACCAGAGCCATAAAATGGGTAGGGTATCTGGCATTGATATTACCATTGACCTTTAACCCAGACTGAAATTCAGATGAGGTGAAATAGTTTAAAGAATAGTACCAAACGTTAGCTAGGATTCTACTCAGACCTAGCCTAGGAAGATAATGAAGTGCATAGTGGTTAGAACACAGGCTTTGGAGTTGGTTAGTCCTGGGTTTGAAATCTGCTCTGCTGTCTCCTAGCAGTGTAACCTTGACCACTTGGCTTAACTTTGTTTCCCATCTGTAAAAACAAAAATGATCATACCATCTACCTTCTAGCCTGGCCCTTGGTAAGTGCTCAGTAAATGTTGGGTAACATTCATCAGTATTGGGCCCATTCATTGATTGCCACCGCTATACTCACTTCTGTTGACCTCTTATTCTGCTGAATTAATTCATTGCAAACTGAGAAGTGTCCTAGAGCAGACTGTGTGTGTTTTGCAGAAGAGGATATCAAACTGAACAGCACTCTGTTCCTCTGGCCAGACCAGATTGAAGATATCTTTGAAAACAGCCGGAACCTTCTCCTTAGCAAGAGGGATCAGGCAGAGATGGACCTCATTAAAAGGTACAGGAAAAGTCTGATGTTTAAGAAATGATATCCTGCTTTATAATATGCTGTATGTTCCTGGTTCTCTCTAGGGCCACTCCCGATCCAGCAATGCGTGGGTGAAGGCTCATGACAATTGGTGGAGAAGGAATGTCCTTTTGTTTCCCACTAAGGGATATTCTCTGTAAGCCTGCTTCACTGTAGTAACTCCAACCAATACCTTCCCTCCCTTCCTTGAACAATTGAAATTTAGTGCCGCAGAGAGAAAAGGGCAAAAATAGTAGCATATAAGAGCAGCCTTACAATAATAATAGTAAAATTGTCAGCCTTACATTTAAGACCATGGATCTGTGAGATATCAAGACAGAGATAATAAAACATGGTTGGTAGCTGAGAAATTGCCTGTTTTGCAGTTGATCTCATTCAGTGCTAATCTGCCTGTAATCATTTTTTCATTGAGTATTATGGCTTTTTACTATGTGCTGTGCTCTATTCTAGACACAAAAGTGTGTTTGACTGCTAAATAAAGATTTTAATACAATGACAAAATATCACATACTGAAGAAGTCAGACAATGTCAAGTGAAGTGGGCCAAGTATCACGTATCTGGTAAAGACATGCTGGTGTACATATGCATGCGTGCACACACACTCACACATACACATACCAACTTATAGCACTTTGTTTAGGGACTGCAAATTCATACCAGTTACCATCCCCATCACACATGAAACCCCCAGTACCCAACTTTAGATTCCGTAATCCTTGCTAATACTCAGTAGAAAGGAAAAGGGAAGATAAAAGCAGGGATTTCTACACAGAATGGGAGATTGCACTCAAGGATAATCCCAGGAGAGGAAGTTGCTATCTTCACAACAACCTTAGCCCAGCAAAACAGCAAAAGAGATGTGTATGTTTGTTTCTATCTACAGCCTTCTTCTCCCTGTCCCTCTGGCTGCTGTCCCCAGAACCCAGAATTTAACCCAATGAATAGATACTTTTTAACTAATGTTTTTGTTGTTGTTCAGTTGCTAAGCTTTGTCTCTTTGCAACCCCATGGATTGCAGCATGCCAGGCTTCCCTGTCTTTCACTATCTCCCAGAGTTTTCTCTAACTCATGTCCACTGAGTCTGTGATGCTATTCAACCATCTCATCCTCTGTCGTCCCCTTCCCTTCCTGCCCTTGATCTTTCTCAACATCAGCGTCTTTTCCAATGAGTCAGTTCTTCACAGCAGATGGCAAAAGTATTGGAGCTTCACCTTCAGCATCAGTCCTTCCAATGAATATCCAGGGTTGATTTCCTCTAGGACTGACTAAAGGAAATCAGTCCAAGGGACTCTCAAGAGTGTTCTCCAATACCGCAATTTGAAAGCATCAGTTCTT